>NC_090878.1:9815310-9825310 GCF_036669935.1 Montipora foliosa | reverse complement strand
CTCTTTGGCAGTTTCACTAGAAACACCTCTTTATTTACTGTCTTTTATCGTACATTGTTGACAAATGACATTAAGGATCGATGGTCAATGAAACTAAAAGACCTGGTGCCGGTTTCTCGAAGCCTCGTTTGCACTAACCGTTAGTTACCAGGTGTCAAAAACCAATAGTTTTCCATGGTGATTTAACGCTTAACGCTGGTTAGCGCTAACCATGCTTCGAGAAACCCGCAATTGGATAGTTAAAGTCAAATATATGACCATTGTCTCAACATTGTCATTTTTCCAAGGGAGTGACAGCTCCTACAATCTGCTATTAGTCGGTTGTAACCCTTTCCCGTGTAGATTTATATAGTATAAAGTGCTAAGGGTTGAATAAATTTGTCCACAGAGCAACAAGACTGTGTCGGAAAATGTCTTAAATCAGCAAAGTGAAGACCAAACTGTAACGAGGCAAATTCTAGGGATACAAAACCTTGGAAGAATTGCAATGAACTGAAGCGTAAGTAACTCTCATGTCTTTTTTGGGGCTAGACAATCTGCGAGTCAGCGAGCCATGCGAGACATGCGAATTTCGCATTTAAGTCTAAGCACCCATTTCAAATAGCGCTGATAAAGAGTTATTAAGTCTAAGCACCCATTTCAAATAGCGCTGATAAAGAGTTATTAAGTCTAAGCACCCATTTTAATAAGGTTAGCTTTCAATAACTGTGTGACTCGCATGTTGACTCGCATGGCTCGCCAGTTTGGCTCGCATGACGCGCAGCCATTGCTCGCTGGCTCGCACATTGTCCTAACTCTATTTTTTTCTCGTCTCAGGCTCCGGTAACGAAAAATTATGCTGAACTATTCCAAAACAATGACGAAACTCTTTTTTGCAATATTATGGTGCTTTTGACATACATGGGGGATCGTACACAGAATCAACGATTTCGTATTTCACTGTTGTCCGTCTCTGTTGCAGACTGAGCAGGTTGATGGGTCATATTTAGCGTTTTGATTCGCCAATTTCGATCAACTATATTGGTTTCTTCACTCCTAATAAAGAATAAATTTAAAACGTAGTAACTAATTTTTATAATAAAACTTAAGTCTTTGTACCCGGAAAAAAAGAAAGGAGCAGTCATCTTGAATAATCATGACGTGTTACGATTGCTCTGTTTTTTAATTTATTCAAAATGGCGGCGCGCAGGATATTTGAAAACAAAGATCAGACAGCGATTCTAAAATTGATTTATTTCAAGAACAAAGGCTTTGTTTGAAAAGAATGCAAACAGATTTCATTGTGCGCATTAATTTCTCTGGTTTAAAGCAATGTTTGTGTTGTTTGAGTTAAATTACCCTTAACCCTCTGTGAAGAGAGGCGGCAAATGTTATTTTGACAACAGCGAAAAACGACATAGTTGATTGGAATTTAGAATATGAACTTCATTCTTAATGCCTTTATTAAAACGAAGAACCCCGCTATGAACTTGTTCTTTTTTTAGAAAAAAAAATTTCAGCATTTTGTAATTTGCAACTTGTCTAACGTAGCTATGACGTCAGAGAATAAGAAAAGTTAATTCTGGGTGATATTCCCCATAAAATGGTTTATAAGCTTTTATGTTTGGGAATCAAGTTAATTTAATAAATGAAGAGAGGCAACCCTGAACACGTTTGGACCAATTTTAATATTATAAGGTGCGACCCTCCTTGAAGTATTGCAAACAAGTAATTTGCTAAATATAGGCTAATTGTTGAATAAAGCTCGCTGTATCTATTCGCCCAGTTTCATACAGTCCGTAAACTGCTTGTTTAAAAGTTTCTTTTCTTGTGAAACAACGACGCTGCTAAGCATGAAGTCCAGTCTGTGTCATGGAAAGAAAGTACCAGTCGTTTGAGTCGAGTCTGAGGACTTAATTGTAAAGTTCCCTCAGGGTGAGATGTTATGATTGCTCCCCGGAAATATCAGTGGGATGGCAAGAAGTCAACAGAAAAGACTCCCAAACGTTTTCTCCACATGAAGTTGTTTTGCGTGCTTTTAGGTCCATTTCAAAGCGCCTCCGTCGGGGACCACCCGATAGCTTCAATTTTGTTCGGAAATTGTACCTATTAGTAGAATATTTCAACTGACTTCATCAAAAAGGCACAACCAAAATACGTCGAAATTAATTTTGACACTTCGGCTGTTGGAACATAAATTCTGCCCTCTCAACTTACTAACACGTACGGCCTTGAACGGTTAACCGTGCGACGAAAGATTCGACCAAGCAGTGCTGTACCTCGCATGCTAAATGCCTTGGTTTGCCTCCAGAGTTTGCTATTATCATGATGTGTATTAATAAAACTCGGTTGGAGGCATCCAATCATTGCGTCACGCTCCTTAATTTCCCCGGGCACTTTCAATTTTGAAATATTAAAAGTTTCTATTTTGGCTGTCCTGTCAAAGAAAGATATTTGTCTTGAACACTGTTTGCTCCTTCAAAAGTTATTGCAATCCAGTGGCTAACAATTTCATTCGAACTCTGTAGACGAATAAATAGAGAATAACTAATAGATGAGAAGAAGCTATAAGGATGATTTGTAAAACAGTTCACAAGAGTATATCCCGTTGAAAAACTATAAACTCCATGACAAAGGGACGAAAAAAATTACTAGAGCTTGTGAGCGCTAATTTTTCAGTTATCAATGGTACACAAGGCAACAAGCCAAAACGGAAACTGTTAATGGGTCTCTTCTGTTTTTAAGACAACAGAAATGACTGAAAATAAAGTTCTCACACGCTTTTCTTTATATTATGTGCCCCGAAATATACCCGGGTCATTCGGGACTTTTTTTTGTAAGTACGGGTGCGTTCGATTGACCCTATTCCGGAATAAGAATACGTGGAGTGATGATTTAACGTACCATGACTGGCGTTTTGCAGCAACCAGGATAATAAAGATATGTTTAAAATAGCATTTTTGACAATATTAATGTGCATCTCAGCAAAAACGAAGGACTTCTAACTTCTATTCCACGTATTTCTATTCCGGAATACGGTCAATCGAAGTGCGCGCCCTACGATTGATTTACAGTCTACAATTTTGATGGATTATGCCGCCCTGCAGAACTTTTTACGTTGTGTTTAATTAATCAAGCTAAACAATCTAACGCGACAAATTAAAGATATCATTCTATGATGCCTTTGCTATCGAAATCCCGAACAAACATCCTTACTGGAAAATAAGGATTTCCGTGATCTTTTCGCAAGGAATATTGTTAATAGAATTAATTGGCTTTTCCGCCTTACAAGTGTTTACGAACATTAATCGCAGACATTAATTATCGCCTGTCCTTAATCCAATTTAGTCAATAAGGGGACGTTTTAGACAGTCAGCATAGGTAGCCGGATAATGGTGAAATTCGAAAAATAGATATGAAGGAAGTCACGTTTTTTTTCAATGTCTCTATACTGTTCACGTTAAAAGTTGTTTACCATGTGGTTTCCTAATTAGTAACATTTTTTTCCTGAAAAAAGGATTTGGTTGATGGTTTTACCCGAAGGTTTTATTTTCCATCAGAATGGAATAAAAAACCTTTTTTGCTGTGTTGTCTGCTTGCGAAAAACTGAACAATGTGGCAGTACTTGAACTATTTGGGAACTTGTACATTTGAACAAAATCCTATGGTTGTCCACAAATGGGTAGATGATCTTCAATGTGACTGACTAGCTTGCTACCCAAATCAAGGACTAAATATCGGGACAATGAATTAGACAATAGAAGCTGCTCACCATACCAAATGATAGCATGTCATAGGATATTCTACACGACTACAACCTATTGACCGAATGCAAAAATGGCCGCCAACAAATTGCTCTTTTGTCTTTGTGTTAATTAGCCTAACTAGCCTCGTTTTACAGCCCAATTTCTTTCAATTTTACGCGTGTGAACGAGGCTAGTTAGGCTAATTAACACAAAGACAAAAGAATAATTTGTTGGCGGCCGTTTTTGCATTCGGTCAATTGGTTGTCGTATTCTCTTCCAAGGGCCGATCTTCGATCAGTGAAAGATCTGAAGGCATTTTTGAATATCTTCCGTCGAAACTTAAATGAGTAGGAATTTGTCGAAGGGAATGAACCCTTTTAAGGGGAAAATTAAGTGCCTCTGAAAGATCTAAATGGAGCTTTTAAAGGATTACAACTGGCGAAACATTGATCTTTTGTTTGGCGACCAAACAACATCAAGCATTGTTTGGTCACCAAACATGATGATGTTGAAGTGAATGGCCAAACGGTTAAAACATGTTTGATCTAACTCAGATCAAACTCCACAAGCAAAGAACTATGAGTCACAAACTGACGTAAACAACACATGTATACAATTGGCTGAGCAAGCGTGGTACGCATGCGCCCGCTAAACATGTTTGATACAGTTGTCCAAACGAACAAAACACGAGAACACAAGAAATGTTTTAAGTTGTTTGATCAGATGTTTGATGGCCTTCAAGCTTTGTCAAACACGATCAAACAGCACCAAACAACGTGGCCAAACGGTAAAATGTTTGGTCACCAAACAATGTTTGATGATGCATGTTTTCCCGTTTGGACATGGCTTTACCCACAATCAAAGACATCGAACATAACTCGTTAACACTAACTGGATTTTCAATCGTGTCATAAACTGGTTGGTTGGAGTAACCAAACAGTGGTTTGAACAACAAATGTTACTAGCTCTTTCTGGTCTAGAAGTTTTCGATTCATGGTTTAACATTTAAACTTCCTTATCCTTTTAAGACAATGGTTCAGTCAGGCTGCAGTAGGCGGAATAGTGCAATTTTACAGCTTGAAAACTCGCCAGTGTATATGGAAAGATCTCGGAGTCATCATGATAAATGGGATACAGTAATTTTCCTTCTGAGAACTTTTAACTTTAACATCTAGATTATAGGTATTATTTATCGTAAATACTTTCCAGATGGCTCTTGTGTATAGATGTAATCGTGAACATTGTTTTGATTTATTGTATATGAAACATTGTGGTTGAAGCATGACAAACCGTTCTCTGTCTGTAATCTATCTTTTTTCCAAATGAAAAAGGTGATAAAGAACATTTGCTCAAATGTTTGTTTCGAAACAGTTTGGGAATAAAAATTTGATATTTTTGGTTTGATGCATGGCTTGAAATGTCTGGAACGCTAATGGACTTTATAAGACAATGTGAGGATCGGGAGTGAGTAGCGGGAAGACTTGGTCGCTTAGGCTCGAATGTTGGCATATCAGTCAATCATGCAGTCATCTGCTCTATGGGTCACTGGCTAAGCGCGAACACAATGCAACAATAAAATGCTATTAACTAAAGCAGCTCGGTTGGATGTCCCGGAGCTGTTTGGGGTCGTGCCAATCGTCACATCGTTAAAAGCACATTAAATTTAAGTGATTAATATTCCACGCGCTGGTGAGGACGAGGTCACTCTCACGACTTCACTGCGGAGTGAAAATTCACTTCTTTGCCAAAAATAGTGCCAGGGAGAAGTCAAGTCAAGTTACGATTTCATTTATCTATTTTAAGCTTACCTCTCGATTACAATTGGAATTGAATAGGGAGTTTAAGATCTGCGACGCGACGGTAACGAAAACGTCATTTAAAATTGCAAGTTCAGGTTCATTAATCGTTTTCGTCGTTATGTCGGCTTGTCTATCTTCTAAAAACTAGTGTAACCTTCCAGTAACTGAATTAGGAGGTGCGGTATTGAATCTACGACAGAAAATTCAAATTCGTTGCCTTTTGTTCACGTTCTCCGTAAAACTTGAGAATTGTCATTTCACGTCGTAGATTTGCCGAAAACGTGAAAGAAATGTACAAAAACTAAAAATGCACGTGCAGAGCGTGCAAAGCTATTGTTTTTGCTCATTAAATATGCAAAATTTGTGACGTTTTCGTTGCGGTCGCGTCGTAGATCTTAAACTCCCTATCACAGTAGACAACGCAGCTCAATTCTGATCTTACAGACTTCCTTTGTGATTGTTTTACGTCACATGAAATGACAGCTCTCCTTTGTTGCTAAAGTGGCTTCTGTGTTGTTTTACGAGAGTGTTGACAGTTTTGAAGAAAGGGCTCTTCTTGAAATTACCCCCTCGAAAATTTAGTCGTGAATCTCACGCGATTTTACAAACAAACGACAGCGTTGGTTTCGCTGTGAGCACACATTCCATCTTACGGCTGGTTGAGTGAGATGCATCATAGTAATCCTCGGATCTCGTATACAAGAGCGGGTTAAGAGAGCAGTTATTTACGCGAGGTAGCACTGAACGATGACAACTAATTTTTGAATCTGCGGATAGAACAAATCATCACCGCGAGGATACGGTCGGAAAGTAATTAAATTTCGCGTCTATATAAGAGGTAGATTTCGGAACAAACACTAAACAACACCGATTGCAAGCAAGGTCAACATGAAAGGAAAGTTGGAAAGTTCCAGTTTTCGTTTCTTGCCATGTCAGAACTTCTTAACTCTTTTGAAACTCATAGAGAGGAATTGGAGGTCGCCATCACCGTGCCTCACAGCCCCAAACTCAGTCACAACGTCTTACTCGGTTTCCGATACAATTCCAACAGAAATTTCAAGGTTCAATGTAACAGAAAAGAGAAAGTCTTTGAATATTTTTCCTGATGAAACATGTGTTCTCGATGTTGGTTCAGTGGCGCAGCTGAGAAGAAGAAGCAGTTCAGTTTCTTGTGGAAGTCGATCGGAGAGACATACTTTACAGGAAAATAGTTTATTGAAAAGTCTAACAGATGAATGGTCCGAGACGTTTGTTGCACAAGATGGTGTATTGACAACTAACTTCTGTTCAACCGAACTGTGATTCTGTGTGAAATAATAGAGGCCTAGCGAACCTCTATGAGAACTGCGTAACACGCCTTGCAGTGCCGTGTACGGAGAACAATGTTCCCGTCTCTTTTGGCGATGGATTTTATATTAAAACAATACGTAAAATTTTCGGGTTGAAAACGGATAGCCCAACAGTATTTCCCTTTATACAGAGCATCTGTAAAAACGATAACATTGAAGACGAATCCGGGAGGAATACGGTAATTAAAACCCGCCAAAACTGATCCAGTCGACCAATAAAGTGGACTTGTATAATAGGACAACTTGCAAGATAATGCGACAACACTTATTATAGATATTTATCTCTGAACGTATTTTCGTGTAACTACTTTGTTTTATAGTTATTTACTATTTATGGCCGATTACTATGAGTCATCACTCGTCCTTTCGTGTTTTTACAGTGTGAACGAACGTTGTACAGTTCCTTTCGTCATTCTTTGGAAGAGAATCGAATTTTCCTGTTCAAAAGCGGAAACTGTGTAGATTGGTTTCTGAACAAGTTATGTTGGACAATGAATTCATAAATTACATTCCAAAAAACAATTACGATGTAATTAGCCCTGGGGTAAGTAAGCCGCACAATAGGCCGATCAACCAAGTTAAAGATGATCATGATATCTTTAATTTAGGTGGTTAATTTTAGCAGTGGTGTTAAATCAGGAAAAGAAGACACTTTACCGTTGTATTCGGCCATCAAGGGATAGAAGGAAAAATAAAGTTCAATCCTAAAGAAACTCAAATCAGCATCAGTAGATCAAAGTTTCCTGTGTGGTTTATTTCTGAATTTGCCCAGTCAAATCTGGGAGCAAGGAAATCCGAAATGATGGGGTGAGTGCCTTGAGGCATAAGTTGCAGCAAATGTTATTTTGCGGTCTTGGCCGTACATTTGAAAGGAATTACACGGACTGCTCATCTGGTATAGACATTGAATATTACTTAAGTTATCACAAACTACACCTTTTGTCCATTCATGACTGTGTTCAAAATGCCAACAAAATGCTAACACGATTTGTTTTACCGTAGAGAGGCGGAACAAGTATCAGTGTAGGAGGTTCAAGTGTAGTCATGTAAACTTGCTTTTGGATTCCTCAATGTTGTGTGTGATTTACGGGAAAAAAATTGAAAGGACTGTCTAGTTTTAAACACTTCTGCAAAAGTTTTCGACTGAGAATAGAGACTTTATAAAATCTGTATCAAGAGAAAGTAATTGTTTTTTCGGCTTTAATTAAAAATAGTCACGTTTTTTTTGTGAAAAAGCTAGTAGAAATCCTGCTGCTTCTACCGGAAGGATAAAAAAAATGCAACTCCAAATTTTCAAAAACCTCCTTAATTTTCCAGTCTTGCTTTGCTAGCTGAATATTTATGATAATCTTGTACGGTAGAATCGAGTAGAAACCTTCCATAACATACAAACTGTTAGAGGAATGCTTCGTCATACAATTTGATCCGCTTGCGTCACAAATGACTGAAACTCCAACAGTGCAAAAACATCTGGAATTGTTTAATCACATTTTTTTTCGGTCGGGACCATGCAATGAGGCACATATCCCCCGGAAAGAAGAAATTTCAGTTATCTTCGTCACGCGATTTCTCGTTAAAATCTTTGAAAAAAACGTTAGGATTTACTTTAAACGGGAATGATTTGGGTTTTCGATATTTGGTTGAATTGATTGTTGGTTCAAATGATCGGCATTTTGTTTACTGCGTGTTTCTTTGGTTTCGGTGCACGCCTCGGTGCACGCCTCGGAAGGAATTTCGCGGGTTGGCCCGCACTGCTAACCAATCGATTTCAAGATGGCGGGGCGCCCCGCCATTTTGAAAGCGGAGTAGACCCTGGGAACGAGGTTGCTACCTCCTCCTCAAGCTTTGCCCGAAGGGATTGTGGGATTGAAACGGGTAAACATGGCGGACAGAGTGGTCTTCGGTCACGGTGTCCATTCTATGAACGTTTTAGAGACGCAAATGCTCTTCAGGAACGTTAACACAGGAACCTCCCCGTGGAAAGTCCAAACAAAATTTGTGCAGCGCTTAATTGTTGGAAAAGACGTCTTCGTTTCGTTTTGCGGTGGGTTCAGTTCCACCACGTGCATGGCAGCACTGACTTCTTTGAAGACAGCCTAGCAAAGATTGTTCGTCCTCGAGAAGGTAAGAGTTTATTCACTTTGAAACATTTCTTCTACTAAAATAGTTTTTTTCTGTTAACGGTGGCTGTAAATGTAGTACAAAGCAACATGAAGTACGGCTTGCTTTATCTGTATCTGTTTTATTAATCGGTAACGCTTGTATGCATAACAACCAATGTAACTAGAATGCACAAACAAATAATCAATCTTGTGACGCAAATTACAAGTTCACACATGATGCAGTTACACATCTATAAATAAAAGAAATAAAGAGACTATAAATAAATAATGAAATAATCAATTACATTTACAATAAAGTTAAGTTAATAGATGACCGTAAATTTATGACAAAGATAAAAGTAATGGCAAAGGATTATTGAGGTGCGTTCCATTCCTGCATTGTCATTGACAAGGCATTTAAAAGTAGTTGTATATTTTGGGGAGAATCTTTTCATATCCTTAACCAGTATTTATTCAGTGATGAAGGTATCGCACTATATTATTATTATTGTTATTATTATAAGTGGTTTGATCTTGTTGCAAATCATTTTCACAATATTATTATGGAATACATGGGATATAATGCAACATACACCAAATGCAAATATAGTGGACCACTCGGGCGGACCAGGTCGAGTTGCGCGAAGTCAAGGGTAGTTAGGCCACGGCTTTTTCCTGTTGTTTTGGTAGGCGTGAATGGCTGAACGTGTGCTAACTGAGGAGGTATCCTGGGAGCTTCTCGCGCTGGTAGAGAGCCCCAGATATTAATATGCGACAAACGTCGTTTTTGGCTGAAATGTAGAGGCGATTCATTGAAGGGGTTGAAAACAAAGGCAGCGCTAGTGAAGAGATAAGGTGGAAGATCGCTCCCTGTTTCGCTATGACTGTAACGCACCGAACGGCGAGTGGAGACAATTATACTTCAACTTCTGTAAATGCACCGCAACCAAACTACCCTTCAGATGGCTGGTCTGGTGATATAAAATGAATGCCTTTTTTCACCCATGCCGAGTTGAACAATCACA
>NC_090878.1:9800310-9810310 GCF_036669935.1 Montipora foliosa | reverse complement strand
CTTAATTCGATGGAAGATTGCATTGGATAGCAGATTGGGGCAATCACTGTAAAGCAATCTGTAGAAATAATTAAAATTATTGTGTACATGTTTTCTGAAAGAAACCATTAGGAGGCTGATACGAAATAGTTGCTGCATACTGTTGATGCTGCAAACTCTGGAACCACTGTTATCAACATCATCTACATCATCATCGTGTGCCGATCTCTGCAGCTGCAATGATGCTGAAGGTGATGGAAGCTGTGATGCTGATGACAATGGCCATGAGTCATCTGATGTTGATAATGTTGATGATTATGATCACGACAATGATGATGAACAGGAGGAGGAAGATGAATAGGATGCCTTTATTCTTGTCAAGACGTTGTGAAAAACTTGTAAAAAGTGTAAGCAGTGCAAAATATCCAACAAGGCATTTTGTGAAAAAAAGGTTCCTTTGCATGTTATAATGGACACGACATCAGATTCATTACTGTCATGTTACAAAATTTTCTCAACAAAAGCAAAAACTCTTAAGACCTTCATAGTTATTACAGTGTTCTCACCAGGCTGCACCCTTGCGGGATTCAAGCAAGAAAAATAGAAATGGCTCATTAAAAGCCATGCACTGCGCCTAGTTGGATGCTACGAAGGATGCTATGAGCGAAACACTTTTAGAAGTAAATTAGCAGTCATTTAATGGTTCCATTGAATACTCCAGCTCTTTGCTTCTTCAACTGAATGAAAACAGTTTATCAGAGTATTCAAAGCCCTTTTTAAAGCCTTCAATTTTGTTGACTTTTGCCTTTGCCGCCATATTGGATCAAGTAGGTACTTTGTGTAACAAATGAATGAAGGGGTAGTTTCTAAAGAAACTGTGGTGCTGGTACTGTACTGAAAACTGAAACTGAACTGTACTGAAACTGTGGTGCTGGTAAAGAAACTGTGGTACTGGTACCAAAGTTCCTGGTACTTTGTGTAACAGGTAATTTAGAGTGCGGGTGGGCTCATCTTATTCATTGTGGCACCAAGAAAATTAGATTCTTTCTTAAACTACCAGGATTTTGAGAAAGTGTAGGTCATCGAAACTCTGGTGAAGAGGACAACATAGCAAGCAAAGATCAAAAAGCTGTTTCATTGAAGAAAGACCTTGTTTTTCAGAGTGAATGGCAGTGGAAACATCCATGCCAACAAAAAGATCACAACCTGTAAGATCTGTCTCCAGGCATTAACAAATCAAATGCATTTAAAATATTGTTGAAGGGCCACCATTGCAGGAGTTCCAACTTGAACCTTCCTTGATGAAATGGATAGAGAAATCCTGAAGGCTTTTTTGGACCCTAGTAATGGAGCTGAAATAACTTTGTCCCACTGAAGCTCCTGCATGGCCCTTACTATTTTCAGGAAAGAGGGCCCTGGGACTCCCTAAAACAAAATCCTGGTGATAACACTGTATTAATTTTTTTGCAAGGAGCAGTCATAAAGGTAAAGTTTTTCCATTTAGTCATTGATACAATACAATACATACTTAATTGACCGCTCCCCATAGGGCTTTTCAGGGCCAATGAAACACAACGAAATGACGGAACAGAACAACAACAACTGTTAAGAATCCCAACTGGCCGGAGGCAAACCAGTTGGCTATTTACAAGTGCAGCTGGGAAGTTGAACCAGGGACTACCAGGATCAAATTCAACGAGTGGTCAGAGCGGGTCTTGAACCCGGGATCTCCGGATCTCAAGGCAAGCCCTCTAACCACTGGGCCACACTGCCTCCTCGAAAAATTATTGATGTTCAGAAAGTGTATCAGTCTTACATGTGTTTGCAATTTTAAATGAGCCTACGTTTCATTACCAAAGTTCCAGTCTTAATTATAGTCTTGTCATAGGTTCTAGGTTTCATTTTTTTTTTTATTTCATCACAGACAACACCAAGCTCACAATGTAAACACGAGGAGTATTAAGGGGCTGGTAAAGGGGAGGACGATTTTAAATGAATTATTGAGCTGGTGTTTCAGAACTGAAGTTCTAACCATACCTCACCCAAAAAAAAAAAAAGAATTATCTTGCAGAGTAGTGAGCAGCAATCCTATGTTATTTTGGAAAAGGGCATCCATAACCTTAATCTATTCATACTTAAACCACCCCCAATCTGCGAGTAAAATTGTCTGACGTCAGCCAGAGTAAAAACTATATTAAATGTTCACTCTCTGGCCTAACCTTAGGCCTAACAAGTTTTGTTTAGGTATAAGGTTAGCCTTTATGCATGTTTAGGATACTTTCTGTATTGGTAAAACAATGACCTGTGACCTGTAAAAAAATACCAGCTGGTCACTGTCATTTAGGGAAGTGTTAATTAAAGGGAACAATCCTTGTAAAGGTCAGGTACATGTAAATGTAGCTGGAGCATTGATTGACATGTTCATGGTACATGTAGGCTTTAAAGGAAAAATCGAAACACTAGATGGCTATGAGAGGGGAAGTAGGCACCTGGTTACAGTTGAGTGCCCAACTGTTGTCATTGTCAAAAATAATTTTAATCTCAGGTTTCAAAGCATCTAAATTTAGTTACTTCAAAGTACATGTAGGTAACCTCTCTGAAGTGAAGTAGCCAATAACCTTATTCCAAAATGGTTGCCATTTTAGTATTCTCTTGCTTCCATTCAAATTGGCCCTTGTGGCCTCATTCAAGGTTAAATATTCATTGAAAGCAAGGCCTTTAGGGCCAATTTGCATGGAAACAAAAGAATATTAAAGTGGCAGTTAAAGTGCTACCGGAACCAAAAAATCAATTCTTATCTTTCTTTGCATTTCAAAACTTTGTTAACTGAATTCATGTACTAAGTAACCAGAGTTTTGAGCCTGTTTATTTAATTTAGTGGTCTGCCATTATCAACTTTAAGATCTTGAGAGATCTGGATTGAGGAGAAAATGACGTCAAAGGCTCACTATTTTAAGAATGCAATGCATGTGTACGTGGCAGAATTAATATGCAGAACAGGATTTTTGGGCGTTAAAACTTTTAAACTTGCCTTGCTTAAGCTAGTGAGTACACGTAATTGATGTCACTTTTCCCTGGAACCAACCCTCTGAGGTCCAATCCGTCAGTTTTGAACGTCAGTAATGGCAGACCATGAAATCCAAAAGTTACACTCATAGTAAACAGCCCTTTGGATAAAAATCAAAGCTCAAAATTTTGCCAGTCGCGTGTCAAGCAAACACAACTTCAAAATCTGAAGGAAAAAAGTAAGTGGTTTTTTTTATCATAATTATGGGCACTTTAAGTAGTCCATACAATTTACGTGTAGTTTACAACCTTGTTAAATTGTTTCAGAGATTGCTTGAAATGCTAAGCCTTTCATTATGATAACTATATTAATATTATTTTGTTAATGTTATTTTGACAGTGATGTCACCTAACATGGAAAAACAACATGAATATGGCCGAGGTGAGTCTATTGTCTCCATTTTCAGTTTAAATGCCACATGTACTTGTACCTTGCAAGTCCAGAAGCAAACTAAAATATGTTTCCAAGTTTGATTCTTCCTCTTCAGTCTTGCATAATTTGGCCAAGAAAAGCTACATTTCTAGAAGTTTTAAACCTCCCAATAAAATATGGCTGCAAGTAACCATCAGAATTTTTGCATATAGTTACTGATCTTCAAATAATAGTAATAATGTCAAAGCTATGTTGTCTGTACCTGTTTGTAAACAGTAAATTATTATTGTAACCTTAATATTTAGGAGATGGTATTGAAGGACAAAGGAAGGGCAGTTTAGATGAGTGGATACATGTATTTTCTTTCCAAAGGTTTAATTATAACTAACTTCAAACTCAGATTTTGATACTACAGAAGAGGTTTCAAACTACACAAGGGTCAAGGTAACGGCACCCTTAGTCAAGGAACAATTCACTGTATGTACAAGGTTGTGGGTTCAAACACAGGCCAGGGTAAAAAAAAATGTGATAATAAGCAGAACTTTATAATATTTGTTATTTTTGGAAAGTGGCACCATTAACTTTAAATGGAGTAAGCCTTATAAAGCTCAGGTGACATGTACATGTAAATGCAAATGTAGCTTGAAGATTGATCGACATGTTCATTTTAGGCTTTAGTGTGAAAATCAAAACACATTGCAAATTCACTCAAGTTCACTGTCAGGCTAATAATTATTCAGGGAAGTGGAGGATATGACCAAGGAACCTCAATTGTTGAAGCCTTCAACTCTTTAAATAAGGGGAGCTGTTTCTGTGACGCTGTCAGGTGTCAATAATAATAATAATAATAATAATAATAATAATAATAATAATAATAATAATAATAATAATAGTAATAATAATAATTTATTCACTTATATTGTGCAAATTAACAAAAATTTGATCAAATGCACATTACAATTAAAAATACATCTATAACAATTTGAGAAAAATGAATAAAAATCTTAAAAGCTAATTAAATTATGAGACTCCTATAAATATGCCTTTGAAAAAAGATGTGTCAATTGGTACCATTGGGAGGACATAGTTTTTGACTTGTCAACACATTCACTCCTGCAGGCCCCCTGGGACACCTCCAGTTGACGAGTAAAATCGTGTGGCGTTATGCGCGGATCAAATCGAAACTTTAACAATTCCCACCCCCCAACCTTCCCCCAACCCCCCCCCCCCCCCCAAACCCCGTGCATTTGACTATCCTCTGTGCCTGGGAAGTGGGGAATTTGACCTTTGCCTGCATGGGGTGGGGCATTTTGAACCGGATGAGTCAGGTAAAACAGCAGTGGTAAAACACGTGTTTGGACGAGATGGAAGAGTTTAAAGGATGAGATATAGCATTTGTGAGTGTTTGGCTTACAAAAAAAGGTCTTCAAAAGTTGGAGATGGACAGACAAATCTTACGACTGGTTAGGGCATTTGAACACTATTTTGGCCAGAGGGGGCGGGAACTTAAACGATCCAATCTTCAAAAGTTCAAATACCCGTGGTTTTCCTGGGGGGCAGGGGGGATGTTGAAGTTTCGAGTTGATCAGTGCATTAGAAAGAGAAAAACCTGTCAAGTCTCACTCCCAGGTGTTAATGGATGAATGGGGAGGACATAGTTTTTGACTTGTGAACCCATTCACTTACGTAGTATTGTCCTACTTATCCTTCATTTTTGATTTTGCATAAGAGGGCCAACGTACTGTAAGTGCTGAGAAGGACTACTGTTGAGGACTGATAATTATTTCGAAAGGCTGTTTACACTACATGTACATGTAGACGTCATCTTCACAGTTGCATCATGTGCAATTCTTCATTTCCAATATTCTGTTTTTATTATACATTGTATACTGTAGCTCCAAAAAGATGCTACACTTTATTTTGAGCATTCAATCTTGTAATGAAGTTCTTAAATCTGTTCTTTAGGTAAAATTAGTGTCTGGTTTGTAGTGGAAAATCATACCAACTGAAGGCTTCACCATTGTTGAACAAGGTAAGATCAGGTTTTTCCCTGTTTCAGTGAGTGAATTTAATAAGCACCCATAGCTTATGAAAAGTGTTGGCTACAGCTGTACTTCTCTCAGAGAAGATGACTACTTGTACGTTTTTCCCCCTTAATAATAACCAGTGCAATTTTCTCAAATTTGATTGGTGCATTAAGTGTTTTATTTTTCACTAATTATTGTGTAGGGTTGTAATCAGACAGTTGGCTGTAATCGGACAGTTACATCAGCGAATTATATCAAGTGCAGTCAGCTTAATCCACCAATCACAGAATTTACCACAATCACCATAGCAACAACCACTTACCCTATCAAACTGGGGATTTTCCAAAATGGACAAATTTTGTAACATTAGACAGTGAAAAAGGAATGCATTAATTTTGTTTACTTGGAAATTGTAATGGTTATGAATAATTGGTAATACGACTTTGTGTCGTCCAATTCGGTCTATAATCATATACTCTTGATTAAACAAATTGGACTCCCGCTAAGTTGCCGTCCGATTTTGTTAATCACTCTTATGATTACAGACCAAATTGGACTCCACTCATTCCTATTGCTATTACAAGTAGTTAGGAATAACATAAATATAGATAATTATCTTAAAGACCACCTTCAACTGACAAGCTTTTGGACCATTTGTGTTTTGCTATGGAAATTCACATTGCTCATTGTAGCATCTGATTGGATGAATTTCAGCTTTTGCGGGGCAGGATTTTCATATTATGAAAATTGTTCCACAGCAGGCAATGCCTGTGGGTTGAAGGTGGGCTTTTAAGCGAGGGCCAATACTGTGATTGGATGCTGGTGACTTGTGGTGCTGATTGATAAATACTTTGTTTACATTGGTTTGTCAAAGTGCAACAAGGGCTGTAGAAAAAGTTAAATATTGTAACTCTGAAAAGTGACAGATAGTACACAGTCTGTCTGAATGACATAGAATATTTGAAATTTTCATGTGTTTAATAAAACTGTGGGAATTGATGTTACTGTACATGAGAGTTAAAAATCATCACAGTTAAGCAGTAGCTTGTGCCATTTCAAAAATAAGTATTATGATTGTACATTGTCTGGTGGGAAGAAACCATACTATACATGCTGTGTAGGGTTTTAATCTGGAGACTGAGAATAATTTGAAAAAATACAATAATTTGAAAAAATAAATGGAAAAACTTGAAAACTTAAAACATCGTAGGTACATGCATTACCAAACATTAATTTTAATTAATAAAAATAATTGAATATAATTTGAATGTAATTTAGTACAACCACACTTTAACTCTGAGTGGATGCATGTAAGCAAATTACGTATGGAGTAAGTTGCCAATGATGGTTAGAGGCTTTACAAAAATGTAATTTAGAACCATTTGACTAGACTAGTCTTTTCCATTTAATTTTATTGTGGAATTTTTTGATTTTGGACATGTACTCATTATTTTTGGCATGGGCACATTCTCACAAGTTTTATTGTAAGCTCTATTATGTCTACCGAGAAACCCATAAGGGTTGAAACGTGTAACGTGCATTCACAGTTTTCGAATATTCAGTGCGAACTGATTGGTTGAATGTTTCAGTGCTAAGTACCATATTTGGAAACCCCTCGCTCTTGTTGTTCCAAATATGGTACTTAGCAAATTGAATATTCAGAAGCTTGTTTCCCAGCACACATGGGGCCGTTACACGTTTCAACCCTTATGGGTTTCTGGTCTACCTGAATACATGTACTGTAAATAAACTACTTACTTGTATCCATCTTTTTTGCAATAATTGTTAGACAGTAAGCAAGATTGTACAGACCCTAAATGTTGCAAGTAATACACTGTATTTACCTTTACAAATTACAATAATTTAAAACTAGCGAACACCTTGTGCTCAAGGAATTCCTACCTTTGATGCTTTTTAATCAAGGTTGAAGAAATCTGAAAAGTTATTATATTTGAATTGACTGATCAATATCTTTAGGGGTTTCCTAGTTACTGTATCCTGTTCCTTGCTTCATGGCTTAGTTGGTAGAACATTGCCCCGACATCGCAGAGGTCATGGGTTCGAATCCCTTTGGAGGTGCCCGGGTTTTTCAGGTGTCTACAATAAGAATGATCGAGTGCGAGCATCACTTCTCTATTTTGTCTGTAACCGGCACTTCAAATATACTTTTTATTTCATGTAAGTTCTTGGTCACATTTCACAGCATGAGATAGATGTCCATGTATGCCCTACAGAACAAGGAATAGTGTTTTCACTTTGCAATGCCACTGTGTAAATAATACCAACTTAAGGTTTTGCCATACATGTATATTATTATTAATGTATTTAAATTTTTATACCTACAATATAATCATTGACCTTTTCCAGCTTAGTAGTTTATATTGTTATGTTAAAGTTATATTAAAGTTATACTCACTAAAAATATGGAGTTCTGGGTTTTATCGTAATGATAATAGCTCAATTTTTACCTTTATCTGTAAATATATCTAGTTTAATTCAGCCCTTGCCTTCATTGTATAACTGAACAAAGTATGTAATATTTATCTATCCATCTACAGTAGGATTGAAATAACTACAGTGTATGATCACAATAATTTTTATACAGTCATGTACAAATGAAGCAGCATTTGATTTCTTTTATTTTTTGGATTTGTTGATATTAGGTAAAGGTTAAGTCTGCTACGAGCCTAGAAGGCCCATCAGGCCGGCGCTTATCTCTGGTAACTGTAGCATGAAGCTACTAGGAGTATTTCTACCCCACACCTGGATGGGATGCTAGTCCATCACATCATCCATCATCATCGTTTCGCAGGGTTACCCCCAGCACTAAATTTGCCGGTACCCATTTATACACCTGGGTGGAGAGAGGCACCGTGAGAGAAAAGTGTCTCACCCAAGAACACAACACAATGTCTGTGGCCAGGGCCTGAACCCAGACCACTCGATCTTGAGTCAAGCACTCTAACCATGAAACCACCACGCCCCCACCCTCCTTTAATTAATTGTAATCAATAATACATGCAATATTATTTTGACAAAAATTTGTCCATTGACTTTCCTGTCATAAGTAAAATGGTATCACTAAACCCAAATGTTAAAAAAATTATCAATGATCATCATGAAGAGCCTTGACATTGTGTTGCAACTGTTCCATCATTGTAAGAAGGTGTAGTTCCTTCCTTGGCATTGTTGGACAACACTCACTGTGTGGATAATATTATCTTATGCAACCTTATCCTCAATATGTTTAATAATAACTATTAATTTTGGTTACTGTATGGTGAACAGGTTAAAGGCCAGGACTTCTCTTGTAAGAGCTGTCTCACTGTGAAAGTATAGGGAAGAATAACTCGCACAAAGGTAAGCAATGTGATTTTGGTAGAGTGGTTTTCAATTGAGTGTAGAAAGTAATTAGCGAATTGCTTTCGTTTTGCATTACTTCACTCAGTGATTGGTTCAAAGTGCTCGCGCCACTTTTTAAACCAATCAGAAGTGAAACCAAAACCAATTGTGGCTCGCGTGTGCACATTTTCCCGCGCTTTGTGTCGGCTACGTGTAATTACTTCAAGTTTTGATTGGTTTACTGGATTGTCTCCGTCTTTTTTGATTGGCCAAAGTAATTACTTTGGTTTTGGTTTTACGACACTCATTTGAAAACCACTCTATTATTGCTTAGTACTGTAGTTACACAATCTGGGTCAAAGCCCCTGTGTTGGGTGCACACCCTGCCTTCGTTAATGTTGTTACGAAAAGTGAAGAAGCTTGTCAAATTGTTTAATTGCCATCCAGTGAACATACATGTATAAGCCCTTTTGAAACCAAAATTATTGCGATTTATACTTTATAATTATATTATAGTGATTACCTAGTTGATAACACAATCCACCCATCAATCAATTGAATCCAGTTTAATATAGAAACACATTTTCACTGACTTTAAAGGAGAAGTTTACTCCAAAATGACAACCTTTTTTTTATCGATTAATAGAAAGTTCATGAGGAGAACAACTTTTAACCAAAATTTCAATCTTGAAATGGCCTTCTAACCTTGTGAAATCCTTGTTAAAAACTGTTTCAAGATTGAAATTTTGGTTAAAAGCTGTTCTCCTCATGAACTTTCCATTAATGGATTAAAAAAGGACTGTCATTTTGAAGTGAACTTCTCCTTTAACTACCAAATGCCATTTTTTACTTGATGTAAGCCATTTATGAAGCAGTTGACAGCAGTAAGGCCATTTCGTGAATCTTCTTTGCTGATTTTTGTAGAGTCTTTGTCCTCATTGAAAAATCAATTTAAGCTCTTGTAATGTGGATTGCTGTATTGATGATCATGTTAGAATTCTGGAGCTTTATCTTAAGCCGTGTTCACATTAGGCCTCGATTATGATCAAATTATAATCAAATTAAATATGAAATGGGTTCACATCAACTAATTGCAGTCCCTGATTATAACTGGATTATAATTACTTCGAACAACCTCAAAGGGGTTGTTTGAAGTAATTAGAATGCGTAATTGAACGAAATGGCGAGCACGTGGTGGTATGAGCAGACGAAA
>NC_090878.1:9740310-9795310 GCF_036669935.1 Montipora foliosa | reverse complement strand
ACTAATTTTCAAACCGAGCAAAGGGAATGAAAGACAGTAGACTAATTTTCAAACCGAGCAAAGGGAATGAAAGACAGTAGACTAATTTTCAAACCGAGCAAAGGGAATGAAAGACAGTAGACTAATTTTCAAACCGAGCAAAGGGAATGAAAGACAGTAGACTAATTTTCAAACCGAGCAAAGGGAATGAAAGACAGTAGACTAATTTTCAAACCGAGCAAAGGGAATGAAAGACAGTAGACTAATTTTCAAACCGAGCAAAGGGAATGAAAGACAGTAGACTAATTTTCAAACCGAGCAAAGGGAATGAAAGACAGTAGACTAATTTTCAAACCGAGCAAAGGGAATGAAAGACAGTAGACTAATTTTCAAACCGAGCAAAGGGAATGAAAGACAGTAGACTAATTTTCAAACCGAGCAAAGGGAATGAAAGACAGTAGACTAATTTTCAAACCGAGCAAAGGGAATGAAAGACAGTAGACTAATTTTCAAACCGAGCAAAGGGAATGAAAGACAGTAGACTAATTTTCAAACCGAGCAAAGGGAATGAAAGACAGTAGACTAATTTTCAAACCGAGCAAAGGGAATGAAAGACAGTAGACTAATTTTCAAACCGAGCAAAGGGAATGAAAGACAGTAGACTAATTTTCAAACCGAGCAAAGGGAATGAAAGACAGTAGACTAATTTTCAAACCGAGCAAAGGGAATGAAAGACAGTAGACTAATTTTCAAACCGAGCAAAGGGAATGAAAGACAGTAGACTAATTTTCAAACCGAGCAAAGGGAATGAAAGACAGTAGACTAATTTTCAAACCGAGCAAAGGGAATGAAAGACAGTAGACTAATTTTCAAACCGAGCAAAGGGAATGAAAGACAGTAGACTAATTTTCAAACCGAGCAAAGGGAATGAAAGACAGTAGACTAATTTTCAAACCGAGCAAAGGGAATGAAAGACAGTAGACTAATTTTCAAACCGAGCAAAGGGAATGAAAGACAGTAGACTAATTTTCAAACCGAGCAAAGGGAATGAAAGACAGTAGACTAATTTTCAAACCGAGCAAAGGGAATGAAAGACAGTAGACTAATTTTCAAACCGAGCAAAGGGAATGAAAGACAGTAGACTAATTTTCAAACCGAGCAAAGGGAATGAAAGACAGTAGACTAATTTTCAAACCGAGCAAAGGGAATGAAAGACAGTAGACTAATTTTCAAACCGAGCAAAGGGAATGAAAGACAGTAGACTAATTTTCAAACCGAGCAAAGGGAATGAAAGACAGTAGACTAATTTTCAAACCGAGCAAAGGGAATGAAAGACAGTAGACTAATTTTCAAACCGAGCAAAGGGAATGAAAGACAGTAGACTAATTTTCAAACCGAGCAAAGGGAATGAAAGACAGTAGACTAATTTTCAAACCGAGCAAAGGGAATGAAAGACAGTAGACTAATTTTCAAACCGAGCAAAGGGAATGAAAGACAGTAGACTAATTTTCAAACCGAGCAAAGGGAATGAAAGACAGTAGACTAATTTTCAAACCGAGCAAAGGGAATGAAAGACAGTAGACTAATTTTCAAACCGAGCAAAGGGAATGAAAGACAGTAGACTAATTTTCAAACCGAGCAAAGGGAATGAAAGACAGTAGACTAATTTTCAAACCGAGCAAAGGGAATGAAAGACAGTAGACTAATTTTCAAACCGAGCAAAGGGAATGAAAGACAGTAGACTAATTTTCAAACCGAGCAAAGGGAATGAAAGACAGTAGACTAATTTTCAAACCGAGCAAAGGGAATGAAAGACAGTAGACTAATTTTCAAACCGAGCAAAGGGAATGAAAGACAGTAGACTAATTTTCAAACCGAGCAAAGGGAATGAAAGACAGTAGACTAATTTTCAAACCGAGCAAAGGGAATGAAAGACAGTAGACTAATTTTCAAACCGAGCAAAGGGAATGAAAGACAGTAGACTAATTTTCAAACCGAGCAAAGGGAATGAAAGACAGTAGACT
Organism: Montipora foliosa; assembly: GCF_036669935.1. Classification (NCBI taxonomy): domain Eukaryota; kingdom Metazoa; phylum Cnidaria; class Anthozoa; order Scleractinia; family Acroporidae; genus Montipora; species Montipora foliosa. The sequence goes on along the minus strand of NC_090878.1, from coordinate 9,793,307 downwards.
AATTTTCAAACCGAGCAAAGGGAATGAAAGACAGTAGACTAATTTTCAAACCGAGCAAAGGGAATGAAAGACAGTAGACTAATTTTCAAACCGAGCAAAGGGAATGAAAGACAGTAGACTAATTTTCAAACCGAGCAAAGGGAATGAAAGACAGTAGACTAATTTTCAAACCGAGCAAAGGGAATGAAAGACAGTAGACTAATTTTCAAACCGAGCAAAGGGAATGAAAGACAGTAGACTAATTTTCAAACCGAGCAAAGGGAATGAAAGACAGTAGACTAATTTTCAAACCGAGCAAAGGGAATGAAAGACAGTAGACTAATTTTCAAACCGAGCAAAGGGAATGAAAGACAGTAGACTAATTTTCAAACCGAGCAAAGGGAATGAAAGACAGTAGACTAATTTTCAAACCGAGCAAAGGGAATGAAAGACAGTAGACTAATTTTCAAACCGAGCAAAGGGAATGAAAGACAGTAGACTAATTTTCAAACCGAGCAAAGGGAATGAAAGACAGTAGACTAATTTTCAAACCGAGCAAAGGGAATGAAAGACAGTAGACTAATTTTCAAACCGAGCAAAGGGAATGAAAGACAGTAGACTAATTTTCAAACCGAGCAAAGGGAATGAAAGACAGTAGACTAATTTTCAAACCGAGCAAAGGGAATGAAAGACAGTAGACTAATTTTCAAACCGAGCAAAGGGAATGAAAGACAGTAGACTAATTTTCAAACCGAGCAAAGGGAATGAAAGACAGTAGACTAATTTTCAAACCGAGCAAAGGGAATGAAAGACAGTAGACTAATTTTCAAACCGAGCAAAGGGAATGAAAGACAGTAGACTAATTTTCAAACCGAGCAAAGGGAATGAAAGACAGTAGACTAATTTTCAAACCGAGCAAAGGGAATGAAAGACAGTAGACTAATTTTCAAACCGAGCAAAGGGAATGAAAGACAGTAGACTAATTTTCAAACCGAGCAAAGGGAATGAAAGACAGTAGACTAATTTTCAAACCGAGCAAAGGGAATGAAAGACAGTAGACTAATTTTCAAACCGAGCAAAGGGAATGAAAGACAGTAGACTAATTTTCAAACCGAGCAAAGGGAATGAAAGACAGTAGACTAATTTTCAAACCGAGCAAAGGGAATGAAAGACAGTAGACTAATTTTCAAACCGAGCAAAGGGAATGAAAGACAGTAGACTAATTTTCAAACCGAGCAAAGGGAATGAAAGACAGTAGACTAATTTTCAAACCGAGCAAAGGGAATGAAAGACAGTAGACTAATTTTCAAACCGAGCAAAGGGAATGAAAGACAGTAGACTAATTTTCAAACCGAGCAAAGGGAATGAAAGACAGTAGACTAATTTTCAAACCGAGCAAAGGGAATGAAAGACAGTAGACTAATTTTCAAACCGAGCAAAGGGAATGAAAGAGTTACTAGAAAACCTCAACATGTGAACGAGGATATGAAACATTGTCGATTGGGAGTACTTTAAATGTACATATGAGAAAATTGTGGATAAGTAGTGTTTTGTAGGCCCTGACAAACTGAAGGAGGAAGTGATTTAAATGAAATGTCCATATGGCAATTTAAACGAGTGCATGGGAGTTCAACGCCTGCAAAATGTGAGGGTAATGTAGGGTACATAGATGCTTAAGGTCCCACATGCTATTAAAAAAGATCTGGGGGCAGAGTTTTCCATGCTAGGGTCCGGCCTTAATATTATTCTTGTAGGATAGCATGTTGAATGGATGACGCCACGTGAACAAAGGGGACTTGAATGAAACATATACACGTCAAAGGATATCAAGAACCTGCAAAAAAAAAGTACATCAGTGAAATATAAACAACGAAAAATAGATACAATGTTACAGGCATAATACCACCAACACATCTCCAATTTGAGGTCAGTATAGACAACAAACTTGTACTTAAGGTGATTCCTCAGTATTGCATTGCGCATCCCTACTGCGCACGATTTTTGCGTCATTAGCGCGTGCACGTACACAGTGAAAGAAATTTCCCTCAAGCTAAGCTCGATAGCGAAATAAATGCTCATTTTCTTTTAAACGAGCATGGTGAGCTGTATTTTTTATTGCATAATAATAGTGTGCATATTGTGCCCCTTAATTTAAAAGAAAACTAAAAAAATTTATTGGAAGCAAAAAAAGATCTAGGCGAAAGCATGTTGGAACCCGTTACTCTGTGATGCAAATTATGACCGCAAAAATAACGACTCTACGAACGCTTTACGTCCACGTCGTTTCAAATAGTGTTATGTTTCCACAAATTTTATATAATATTGTTCTATATGCTCGACATTTTCTACCTGTTAAGTTTTTTTCCGAGTATTACTTTTATAAACTACCTATCGAGCTACCGCAAAATGTAACGTGGACCGATGAATAATGCGCCTAAATAGCACGAGTACAAGCATAAATTGGGTAAGATTGGCCCATCATATCTCTTAAGCGAGAATGGTGATTATACCACAGAAGACAGACCAAAACACCGGGAACTACGTGCCCTACTCTTTGCGACAAGTGTGCGGGTTCTTTTACGTCCCACACGATTAAGAACATTGAAGGGTTGTGAGACGGGACCTCCGGCTTATCGTCCTTATCCGAGAAGACCATTTGCAGATGTAGTTACAAAGGCAGGACTTTCTCCTCAGTTATTTAAAGACCCTGAGTGTTGGTCCGGCCGGAGTTGAACTCACGACCTCCCGCGTGACCGCCCGGTGCTCAACCAACTGAGCCACCGGTGCGCGGTTACAATTGGCATTACAAAGTAGAACAAGTCAAAAAACGAACAAGAAAGGTACTGGACTAAAACAAAAGGACAGACCCAATAACAGTATGGAGGAAGGGGGTGGTGGGTTATAAAATTGCATGACGTTCACCCAGTCATTACAGTAAAATACTGTGAGTGAAGATTTAGGTTACAACCTGTAAGTCGGAAGTAGAGGACCCCATTTCTTTACTGCCACCAAGGAGTTAATTTCTATTTTATTGCTTATTTTGCGGTTTTGTCAATTCGAGCTGCGAAGAGAAATAAAATTCCCCCTCCTCCAATGTTGACTTTCACAACTACTAGCAGTCGCCCGAAAAATTCTCACACAACTTGAATTGGGGGGAGGGGGATGTGGTATAAGCTACGATCTTGTAACACGATGATTCTGGACCATTCGCTAAGTGTTCCACCTAAATATGTCTAGTATTGTAGGCTACCAAAGGCCAGGAAATATTTTCTCGAGGACCAAACGAAGAGTGCGTAGCAAAACAAATGCTACAATTCGCCACTTCCAGGAACAATACTCGTCGATACATCAATTCCCAACCACTTGAAAAAACACCTTGTACTTTTGAGGAAGCCTGGGATGAAGTCACGCGTGCGATATGACGGTTTTACGCTCAATCGCGCGAGGCTTCTCGAATCTTATGTTGGCTCATAGTTAGTAGTTCCCCTCCACTAACTATGGTTGGCTTAAAAAAGAAAATATAAACGAACAGCTTCCAAGCAATCTTTTGTGTCATTCACGAGACGGCTGAATTTCGTAAATTTTCACGGCTCGCATTTTATGAAAAATCAATGAAAAAAATAAATAAAAATTGCACCACCGAAAATGCTCTTAATGACCGGAAACAACAAAACATTCTGCATGAGCAATGAATAAATCAAGACGTACTGAAACAATAGCGCCCACAACCTATTTGTAGGTAAATTTGAACAATAATTCAACACCCGTTCCGCTAGCTCAGTGAGTAAGACGCGTTTCACAAATATGGACGACGGCACTCTCTGCCGTCGTCTATATTTGAGATCTGTGTCTGAAAGCTGAGAAGCGGGTTCGGTTGAACCCACCACCGGTTTTGCTCCTTTTTTTTCTTTTTTCTTTTTTTGGACGACCGACAAAAACAATACAGTCAGCCAGGACTACAGAAAACCGCGAGATAAAATACACAAATCGAGTAAAAGTTATAATTACCAAAAGACCCAACAAAGGTTTTTTCGGTATATATAACTTTTACTTGATTTGATTTATTTTGTGTCGGGATTTAACGTAGTCCAAACCAACAGATTTACGAGTTTTAAAACGACGAAATGGTCCGGTTGATTGAGGTATGCGAGTTCTGAAAGGCAAACCTAAAGAAATTCTGAGCTACCGGGTATGATTGATGGCTAGAACAAATTGATAATACAACGGATTAAAAAAACAGAACGCGTGGTAGTAAGGTTTTACAGATAAAACCATTCACAAGCAAAAGAAAAACCGTTGTTCTAACCAGACTCGAACCCTCGACCTTACAAGTTCTTCACACAATCACCTGCGCTCGTCAATGACAACGGAGCCACAGAAACCTAACACGAAAAAAGTGGCAGCGCAATTCGACAATCTTGGACTAAGTGTTTTGTTCCATAGGCTGGTGTACAAGTTGGGATGATCTTTCGGCGTGAAAAACACATGATCGATCTTCGCAACAGCAAAAGGTCTACAAGATAAAAAATTGGAAAGATTCCAGTAAAAGAACCTATTTACTGCTTGTTCGAATCCTGTTCAAAATAAAAGTCAAATAACCGAAATCCTTCTATCGAGGCGAAGTGGTCCGGTGTTGTTGCGCTTACAGCCAAACGTTTGTGCCATTTCCAAGACAGCTGAAATTCGCAGATGTTCACAAGAAAATCGTCGAAAAAATTGCATAAAACTGCACTCGGCCGGAAATGCAGTTAATAACCGGAAGCACGAACACATTCTGCACGGGCAATAAATAAATCGTGTGAAACTCAAACAATAGAGCCCATGCACAACCTACTTGTACGTAAATTTGAACAATAATCAACACCCGTTCCGCTAGCTCAGTGAGTAAGACGCGTTTCACAAATATGGACGACGGCACTCTCTGCCGTCGTCTATATTTGAGATCTGTGTCTGAAAGCTGAGAAGCGGGTTCGGTTGAACCCACCACCGGTTTTGCTCTTTTTTTTTTTTCTCGTTTTTTTTTTTGGACGACCGACAGCCAGGACTACAGAAAACCGCGAGATAAAATACACAAATCGAGGAAAAATTATATTTACCTAAAGAACCCAACAAAGGTTTCTTCGGTATATATCACTTTCACGTGATTTGATTTATTATGCGTCGATATTTAACGTAGTCCTGACGAACAATATAACGAGATTTAAAACAACGAAATGGTCCAACTTGATTGAAGTATGTAAGTTCTAAAAGAGAAACCTGAAGAAATTCTGAGCTATCGAGTATGATTGACGGCTAGAAAAAATTGGCAATACAACGGCCACGGATAACAGAACGTGTGATAATAAGTTTTTAGAGACAAAACCAATTACAAAAAAAGGAAAAAAGAAGGAAAAAAAAAACATTCCACACAACCAGATGCGAACTCGCGACCCTCCATCTTCTTGATCATCTGCACACGCCAATAACCACTGAGCCGCTGACCTAAGCTCAACTCTCAAGTGGTACTATAATGGACTGATCAGTATTTCGTTGTTGCCGAGCAAACTGGCGACCACATCAACAAATGTATTTACTCAGAAGAAAGCCGCAGAACTGGAATCAACTTATAATTTTAAAGATCGAAGGCAACGATTATTCTAAGTTTCCTTAATAACATTTGCGTTTACAATGAAAAGTAAGAGGACCAAAACTTGAGAAACGAGTTACGGGGAAAAAAAGTGTGACGCTTGCACGAACGAGAGAGCGTCAAAACGACTTTTACTTGGAGATAGTTAACAACAAACCTGCATTCTATCAGTTGCATTATCCAGACAGAGTACTCCGCTACCAGCCACTTTTTTGCTTTCTACCATTGTCTTGAGTGAAGCAAGCAGGCTCATGTGTTTGGCGTTATCAGTAGCTAAAACCTGATAAGGTTAAGTGAAAAAGGGAGAAACAGTCAACAGACATGTTGCATGTGGACGAACAAGAATCAGAGAGAAATTGCAATAAATCAAGGAAAACACTTTTTTGCGCGATTTGAAAAACAACAAGGGCTTTCCCTTTGAAAACAGCTTTAAAGACACCTTAAGAACATTATTGCCTTTTCCAAGAGAGAGCAAAATGGCTAACTGCTAACAAGGTTACTCTTAACGCATCTAAAACTGAGTTTATGTTAATCGGATCGAGGCAAAGGCTAAGCACGTTTCACAACCCTCCGTCACTTATTATTGACGGTGCACCTATAACTCAAGTTACCTCTACGAAATCTCTAGGTGTTCATATTGATCAGACTTTATCTTGGAATGTTCATGTTGAGACTTTATGTAAGAAAATCGCGTCTGGTATTGGAGCGTTGAAGAGAGTGAGGTCTTTCGTTCCACATGAGACTCTCCGATCAATCTTCATGTCTTTAGTACAGCCTCACTTTGATTACTACGATTCTGTCTGGGGATGTTGCGGCAAAACCCTAGCCCGTAAACTTACAAAACTTCAAAATCGCGCTGCGCGTATACTCACTTACTCGAACTATGATGCCAACGCTGATAACCTTATCCAAAAACTTGGATGGATAAAACTTGATTCTCAACGAACAATCCATAAGGCTGTGATGGTTTATAAGTCGCTTAATGGTCTTACTCCCGATTACCTTAGTTCTAAATTTGTTGACCGTAGTAGCGTCTCCAGTTACTCCTTAAGGGACACAGAGGGCAAACTAGCTATCCCACAGCCACACACAAACTATATGAAAAATAGCTTCAGCTACACTGGAGCAGTTCTTTGGAATAATTTACCAATCGAATTGAGGCAGGCTGACTCCCTTAGAGCGTTCCGGGCTGACTGCGAGCGTTTCTTTTCATCAAGTTAATCTACAATTCTATACACGGCACTCATGTAAAGCAGGTTTTTATTTTGTCATTTAATATTATAGTTATATTTATTGATTACTTAGAACAATTTTGAATAATGTAGCTGTAGTCGTTGTATAATTTGTAATAATTCTGGTAATTAATTAGGTTTTTATAGTTTCGACTGATGAGTTTACCGTGTCTAAATAAAGTTATCCTATCCTATCCTATCCTAAAATTAAAGTTCTCATTTGGGTGGGGTTTGGGGGGAGGGGAAGATAAGTGGGGGGGGGGGGATGGAGTGGGGTGCAATGTAAAACGGCAAATGACAGGCTTCCCTTATCAAAAGTCAAAAAGTCAAAAGTCAAAAGTAAGGGCATTGGGACGAGCGGGAAAGCACCCTTCTTCTCTTCTTACAGCAAGCCCTTTTCTCGCTTCAATTCTCTCTTTCGCAAATTATTTGCACTTGTATGCGGGATAACCACGAGCACTCGAGATGTTTTTCAAAGAATGGGGTGAAAAGAGACATTTTAGACTGAGAGCAGTCCCTTCATAAATCAGAGTTAACTGAATAGAGTGAAATGTGTGTCTGTCCTTGTGTGGGCCCATTTCCATCAGTAGGGCTAACGCTCACATGGTTCATATGGGATATAAGTCTAGCACTTCACATTTCACTCTATTCAGTTAACTCTGTTTAAAATATAAGTGCTACACGGCCAACGTTTGTATAAACGTAACCTTTCCTTCATAAATCAGTCGATCGGCCCGCTTTTCTGAGACTGTCGCGTTTTGTCACAGGCGCTAACGAATAAAAAGACCGAGGGAGGCTTGGGAAGAGGAAAGAATTTTTGGACAGTCAGCACAACTGAACTCTGACGGATTACAACTACAAATCAAGAGGGAAATGTTTAATTAATAGACACCGAATTACTTTTTTCAAATTCCGCTTGGCGAATCTCCTTACTTTCCTGATCACGTTTTCGGAAGAATTTCAACTCAATTCCAAAAATTGTAATTAATATTCTTGGAGTTAACCACGACATGGAATCACTTCAGTGATGAATGAAAGAAACACTCACTTGTTGCCACTAAAAAAGGATTCTTGACTCCCGGATGATCCACATCATGTACAGCACTTGCTAAGATGGCGGTGAGGACTTCTTGATCAGTAAACACGGACTGAAAGAGCGAAAAATAAACACATATTTGTCTCAACAATCCTTAGACAACTGCTCTAAGCGACAAACCCAAACGACGCTCAATTAAAACAACAAAATGATAGAATGGGGAATACAAGATACGCCAAAGGGAAATTGCAGCGAGGATCCAGATTTGCGTGTCATCCCTTCGCAGCCCAAACATTGATCTGCTGCCTAAGTAAGGATTAATTGTTTGCAATGAATCTTACAGCAACTTAAAAGAAACACTGACTGGCCAATATCAGTGCGTTGTGCAGAAAGAACTTCAGCTTTTAAAAAAGGAGCCATGGTTTTTTTAGTCTCGGGGAATAAGTAGTACTGTGTAAATTGATTTATTCTTTATTCTACTTTATTGGATTACACCTGTATCTTGAAAATTGGCAAACTTTTCCTTGATTTTTTTTTTGACCAAAAACTGATACAGTATGTAGATTTTACTGACCAGTCTCAGAGAAATCCTCAATGTACAGCCATTTGATGTAGTTCCCCAGTTTAGCCCTATCTTGGAGAAATAACTGGTCTACACAAGAGTGGCTAGTGCACCAAATTGCAATGAACTCATTGTCATCTTTAGGAGAAAGTGTATTTGAGGCAATAAACGACTCACCTTAGCTAATTCACTTTCATTGGAAACTTCCACCCAAAATCTAAAATGTGATTCAAAGAACGTCAATATACTAATCTGGAAAAAATCACCTTTTAGTTAATTGAAATCTAAATAATAGTTTATAGTTTATTGGTTTAAACAAGTGCAGATCTCTTGATTCCCCTTTACAGCATTTGTGCTCAAATGTTATAATCCTTGACTCATGCTTAGAGACTCTTTCTAGTGGTACACTTTAAATGTATTTCCATTGATTTTTAGATTCCATACATAACAAAATTGTTATTTTAATAATGGCAATCCCACTTTGCCTAAATTCCAGCTTCACAACACAATTACCCATTTCCTTGACGATTTCATAAGGTTATGTTTGGAAATTGTTGGACAGCTTGTTTGACTTTTTCTGCTCTAGGAGCAACTGGTCTCCCACTTGGAGATGAAGGGTTAAGCACATCTTGTGTCTGCGTAAATCGCCGCCTTAAGTGGTCTTCTTTTCCCAGTCACGTCTTGAAGCCCCTCATAATTTACTGCTCTCTCACATAACTCTGGCAGCTTTATGCACAATTTTCCAGTCAAACAATAACTCTACCAGGCAGATCCCAGTGACACTGTGTGGTGTGGTTCTTTACGTTGTGAGGTAGAAAACAAGCTCTTTCCTCCAATCTTTTGCTTTCTGCTTATGCAATTTTCATACTCTTGAGCAAACTGCAGTTTTGCTGATCTACTTTGCCATTGCAGGGCTTCAAGTGGCCTCTGGTAAAAATATAGACCGGGTTAAATATAGGAACAATATAGGAACAATATAGGAAATGGGAAAAAATTATAGGGATAATAAAGGGATTTTTCCTAAGCATTTAGAAAAGTGAAGTTGACATTTTTTAAGACAATAACACAAACAACTGACAGAAGTAATGCCCTCCACCATTTCCGTCACAGCCATTCCTTTCCATCACTTTTGACAAGCCTCATCTGAAGAACAAAATACTTGAATTCACCCTTTTGCAATTTCTCTTGGAACACATCTGCCCAGCAATGGTCCACTCTGTGTGTGGCACTTTCTGAATCAACTTGTCCTGTCTGTACACCTTCCATTCAGCCGTAACCAAAGAAACTTCTTCGTATGATATTGTTGGCATCATGACTGTTAGTCTATGAAAAGCTTGTGAACTGCGCTGGCAATCTCTGAGAAGTGGATGTAGGAAAGATACATCTCTTAAAAGCTTGTTGTCTACTGGCAGATGGCCACTCAGGTACTTTGTAGTGTCCACATCAAATAATTATCACTTCATACCTTAAAGAGCTTTTTTCTGTTGTTCAGCGGACAGCTTAGACAGGACGAGCGAGTTTTCTCTCCTCCTTCTATCTCTGAAATGGACAGCTGTCTGTCTGGCCTTGAATAGTCTACTGTGAGCAGATGCTTTCCCTCTTTATCTCTCAGGGCTTGGGCTTCAACATCTCACACATGGCATCACATAGTAGGCGAATCAATGGTCCTTCACTCTGAAAGAAGCACAGAAACGTCTTAAAAACTGGCTCCACAGACAGAAGGAAAAGCAACTGAGATGGGAAGAACTCAGGTAATGAAACTTTCTGCAGATATGATTGTACTGCTAATTCTTCTCCAATGCCTTGCTTGCCTTCTCCACCCAACATACCTTGGCTAATTCTTCCAGGAAGCACTTCTTGATTGCTTCCCATTTCTTGACAATTCTGTCTAATGCAGGAATAAGTGTGAGCCATGCACATGCTGGATGAATAACTCATCGTTAAGTCCAAGATCATCCAAGACTTGAAGATAAGATTCTCTCTCAAAAAGTGAGCTCTTCACCCAATAGAAGAGAACTATGGGTAACTCCTCATAATCCTCTCTATATGCATTAGCACCTTCTCCAAGGGATGAATGGCATAAGGCCTGGGAGTCCTTCGTCTAAGAGTGCCTTATTAACTGTACTCCATATGGTTTTGTTGACATTTGTTCCATCTCATGGCAAACTTGAGAGAGGCAATTGGCACCCTGTTTCCAGAATTTTTCTTGCAACATCATGACCTCTTGCATGTCCAAAGAATAATGTCTGCAAGAATCCAACACAGAGCTCATTTTTCTCTCGTGACCCAATAGTATACCAGCCTGTCACACTGCTTTAGGCCTTGAGAATTCCCTCTCATCATACTGAATGGCGACAGTTTTTGTCAGACATCATGTAAGACACTTTTGTTCTAATTATTGTAAAGTTAACTGACACACCTCCAGGGAACATCTCTTGGAACAACTGTGGTGTACCATCTAATGATGCAAATGAATAGTCGCTAGCAGCAGTTTTCATAGCCCAGAAAGCTTCAGCTCTGATTACTTCCTTTTGCTGTGATATAAAATCTTAAACTGGTAAACTGACAGGTCCCTGGTTATTTATTCTCAAATAAAATAGTAGGGATAATAAGATAAGGCATTTCTACACTCTGTAGCCCTGGAGTTATAGGAAAATTTACAAAAGATAGGAAATATAAGGGGTTAGGCCACTTGAAGCCCTGCCATTGGCTTGGGCCCATAATGGAGTAACTGCTCAAATTCTGTGGACTGTTATCACTCATTATGCTCACAGGTAGACCACAGACAACAACAATAATAATAATAATAATAATAATAATAATAATAACAATAATAACAACAATAACTCCTTAATTATTTAAGGAGGCATCCTTACGTTTTACTGCCATAATAATAATAATAATAATAATAATAATAATAATAATAATAATAATAATAATAATAATAAGGCAAGAAGACCGGACATGATTGTTGTTGAAAAGAGAAATAAATGTTGCAAAATAATAGATTTTGCAATACCATATGATAGCCGTATTGAGGAGAAAGAAGTCGAGAAGGTAGTGAAATACCAGGATCTAGCAAGAGAATTGAAGAAGTTATGGAAAATGAAAACAATGGTAATCGGAACATTTGGAACAGTTCCAAAAGATCTAAAGAAGAGACTAGAGAATATTGGTATAGAGACCAAGATAGATGAGCTTCAGAAAAGTGTTATTCTGAACACGGCAAGGATTCTTAGGAAGGTCCTAGAAGTTTGAGGAGACTTGTTGTCACCAAGCTTCCTGGAGTATGGAAGTTCCATTGGAAGTCCAATGTGCGAAAACAAGATAATAATAATAATAATAGGATAACAATATTAATAGTAACAATAATAATAACAATAATAATAATAACAATAATAATAATAACATGTCGTTGAAATGACTTATTGGTGAAATGTAATTCGATGGGTGGTATTTTCCACCACAGTCTATGTATCCACGTATCCAGCCTCTTCAGAGGTGCAGCTTTAAAATGGCAGGGTATTCTGCAGATACTCCTGTCTTTACACTGGACTAATTATGAACCAAAAGATGCATTGAACTAAATTATTGCCTAAAGTAGTCCAGATGCATCATGTGTCCCAAGAAAAAAAAATGGCCATAATTTGTGTAGTCAATAAAAAATGAATATGTGGTCCGGCATGTGGTTGCCCCGGGTTCCAATTCCGTTTAAACCTCTGGTTTGGATTTGTTTTCGGTTGTCCCGGATTCAACTCCACCACGCTTTGCAAAGCCTGGTTTCCATATGATCTGCAATGGTCTGCGAAACAATCACCGATTGGTCTGCGCATGCCGCAGACATGGAAACATCTGTCCCTGGTGCCTGCGACGATCTGCGGCACACGGTCTGGATGATCGGGAAAGTTGAATCTAGTTCTGCTTTCCCGACCATTAGGAGGCTTCCAACTAAGACAATTTTTAATGGAAACGTGTGTCTCAGATGATCTGTGTTCTATCGGTGACACACTATGGCTTGCCTTGAAACACATACAATCAGACTTGAAGTAAGCGCACTCCCTTTTTTCTCTTTGCTTTGCAGAGGATTTGTGGTACGCTTGTCTGTGATCGCTTCAGATTTAAATGGAAACATTTGACTCCTGTGTTTACGATCGTCTGCGATAAGAGCACCATAGACAGCTTCTGATGGTCACAGATGGTTGCAGATCATATGGAAACCAGGCTTAATAGCCAACTGGTTGCCTCCTGCCAGTTGGGGTTCTTAATGACGTTTCTGTTAAGTTTGAATTGTTTCTTTCAGATTACTAAAAGTGGGGTGCCTGTGAACTAGCTTGATAGCTAAGTGTACTTCCACTATAAACAAAGCAGTTTCTTTACATGTACATCCGCGACGTGCATCCACACAGTGCAATGAGACAGATTTCTCTTGAAAAAAAAAAGCATAAGATTTTAAAGATCTGGACAAACGACATCAAAGTAGATTAAACGAAGACCCTATTAAGTCTTACAAGTAGAATACAGGTACCATAGTGTATCACTGACCTTAAAAACGCCACAGGGCGACGTTTGTTAACCCGTTCAAGTGCGTAAACTGACAAAGGTTTCCCAATTATACCTTGTAAGATAATGCAACAACCATGTTTCTTCTTACCTTGCGTGTTAGCAACTTCCATCCCGCTCTTTCAGGAGAAGAGTCAGAGAATTTAGATGAAGAAGAAACGCCATGTTGAATAACACTTCGTTCCCAGACTTCTCAAACCTGGAAATCTCCGGTCGTTCCATTTCGTTTTCCCTACGGGAGAGAGGGAGGACGGAAACATCCGGGGACTAGAAAGGTGCATTTTTCAATAAACGAGTGGGAAGAGGAGACGGAAGGGAAGGGAAGGAATGGATAAGGGGGTTTGTATGCAAGCGTTCATTCCTTCCCCTCCCACATCTTTATTGTCTCGTCCCACGCGGCCAGAACATGTTTCCACCCAGGTCAAGAAAATGTCACAAAACGTCTGCTGCTTTTACCGAAAATCATAGCGCCTCAAATTTATTTCCCCTTCCTTTTCCTTCATTTCGTTTTCAGTTACTTCTGCTTCAGACAAAAAGCAATGGTTCAGGAACCACTCCAAATACAACCAAATGTACTTTTTAACTGGATTATGGATACCGACAGGAACCCATGACCCGGAGCCTACAACTCTACTGTGTTCGTGTAACGGCGTTTTCACAGACCGATTTATTTTTAGATTGAATTTCCCGCGAATGAGACTCCCACAGGAGCCCGATGACCAATTACAAGAAATTTAGCTGACGTCATAGGGTCACCGAACCGGAACTGCCTTTGTTTTTTTTTTCCGGAAAAGATAGTCTAAAAATCTCTGTACGGTGGTCAATTTACATTATCAACTCCGTTGATAAACCAAATCAGCTTTTAGAATCTTTGTACGGTGGTCAATTTACATTATCAACTCCGTTGATAAACCAAATTTTTGTATACTACTTCCCCACCGACGCAGCACCACAGTTTCTTTAGAAACTACCCCTTCATTAAAAATAGATCGGTCTGTAAAAATGCCGCTACATAGGCCCAGTATGGGAGCTGTAGGCTCCGGGTCATGGGTTCCTGATACCGACAAAAAAGAAGACACTTGGCTCACCTTCTATACGTCGGAGAGGAAACCATTCCACCTCACAACATTTAAGAAGGGTTTGCCATTGCTTGAATGATACTTCACCTCGAAATAAGAGGAAAGCACCATTTCACGTCACCTCTTCCACCGGCCTGATGCAACCGTGATCGAAATTATATATTTCGGAAAAAATCGGGGAAAATCAGTATCATCTTGACATATCTTTTATTACGAACTGAGAGAGCCATGGGCGTAATTCTATGTAATTTCTCAATAAATTTTCCATCATAATGTAATCGACGCTAATAACACTAAATAATATCGATGTCTTTCTGGTTTCGCAATCGGAAGCTCCATAACTATTCACAATTTGTACACGTTTATGATACAATTATAGCTTGCGAACTCACGGAATTTACCCGCTTTATTAATTTACCTCGATGTCCAGCTATGCCGAAAATTCCATGGTTTCTGGTTAAATATAAAACCGATATTGACAATGTAAATTTATCTGTACACGTAAAATAAATACGATATTTATAAGTTAGTTCATCCTGATGGGTTCAAACTTGTGAAGAAAAACGATGATGCAGATCCAAAGCGAAAGAAGATCACAAATTTTAAAACCAACGAGGTGCAATTTTTGCGAAAAAGGCAAATTATTTCCTACATTCATAGTCCTAATAAAACTGTTTTCTCTACACAAAAGCGTGAAATCTCTTCAAGACTTTCATAACATCACAGACCACGTTCAAACACGCAAAGGTCATACGCCGTGTTGGATTAAGGAAACCCATGCGATGAACTTTATAGCCACGTAAAACAAATTTCGCGAACCAAATAAATTACCCGTCCACCAGTCGATTGAAGTCTTGTATCGTAAATGAAATAAAACATTCAAACTATGAACAAGAACAAACAAGTGGAAAAAATGACAGGGTGTCGTAATTCCAGTTCTTGACGTAACACTTGGTTTCTTCCAAGGTAAATGATTCGAATCGTAGACGAAAACCTCAGAAAAAATACTCCGTTCATCCACCTAGCACCGAAGAAACTTCTTTACTGTAGCAATATTCCCGGCCAGTACATTTTAATGCTTCTCTTCAAAACGTTACGGTCTTTGACTTCTTCAACGTCAAAAGGGCCTCATACACTGCAGCACCAAGCCCGATTTTTTCTACAGATAATCATGTAAGACTTTCTTCACTTCCGGCTGGTTAACCGAACATGAGCATTGCCACAGGCTTTTCAGAGCGCTTGTTTTCAAAGTTGTACCAAATGTTTCCATAAGGCATGGTCTTCTCCGTTATCCACACGAAAAAATCTCAGCAACTTTAACGCGACCAAGTCAGTCCCTACGGATCCTACTTTTCGTCGTCTTTCTCCGAAAATCCCTAACTCTTAGTCCATTTCAGATGGATTGATTTTTTCCGCAGTTTCACACGCCTGATTTTTGTTCCTTCGAATTTTCTACTTCCTCTCGAAGCTCGTCATCATGTCCCGTTTCAGCGTTCGCTGTACCCTTTTCAGTTCTTTCTTCGTCGTCATCGAATTCATCGTCCGCCTCACAGCTTCGACTACTGCTTGCGTATTTGGAGAAATCAAGGTTCTTAACACCTGCCGTAACCTCTCTTAGTCTCTGTAATCTTTTTTCGCAGTCATCATCTGCATTTAACGAGAAAGTTCTCTGTTAGAGATAGTAGACTTTCCCACAGAACGTCATCTTGTAGCACGTCACACAATCTCTCCTCCACAATAAATTGCTTGATTAACGAAGTCGACATTGCGTGACGAGCCAAAATAATGTCCACAAATAACGTATGTCAACTCAACAAAAGACAACCAATGAAAACACACACTTGACTGCCCCCCGCCCGTCTCCACCTCACACTTAGCTAGTCAGGCAATGAATCACATTACCGTCAATCTAATTTTATAGAATTCCGGAGCAATACGCGAACAAGAGTCCATGACTTAGCGCTTACAACTCAAGAATCTCTTTGGCGAGTTATCGATTTCTCGAACAAGTGTTGAAAACTTAACTAATGAATGTGCAAGCTTTGGCTTGCACGAATGACCATTGCCAATCCCATGGGTAATAGCTAATTGTGATTAGTTGGAAAGGTCTAATTTTGCCACAAATACAATGAAGTTATACGCTCCGAGTCATGAACTCCTGGCGACGTCACCAATAACGTCATAGACACTAAAGGTAACTTTTGAAATCACGCGAGAAATGCCAATCTACAAGTAACTCATTCAAACAAAGGGTAATCCAAGAGTCAGAATGTTCGCTCCGAGTCAGAGGTTACTCAGTATAAACTTGGTGAAGCGTCTCTTTGTAGTAACTACAGCTCGTTCACTCATAGGATAAACAAATAAACCAATCAGGAACCACACCACACTAAATCAAAAAACCCGCCTCGGATCCACGCCTTTTCCCGCCCTGAATAAGACTTTTCTCATCGTGTTCTGATTGGCTAAATTGATTGTTCACGTCTCTTTCGATTGGTCAAAATACTGTGATGTATCACTTACCAGAGGTTTCCGGTTCCGATTGATCGATGGCTTCCTTCCTTGTTCCCTGCCAACTAACACGTTTTTCCCTCCCTGACGAACTCTGTTCCCCTGGTTTTTTCTCCTGATCATGTTTTGGTACCTGCGCATTATACCAGTATCTGTTGTCCTCGATTCTCTCCAGGATTTCCGTCGCGTCCGGATGTACCAGGTCGCCCCAGGTCTCCCAAAGCGGTTGGATAACAAAGTCGATAAACACAACCTAATATGTGAAGAAACCAAGAAACTAGTGAAATCTTACGCAAAAAAATACTCATAGCCATGCCTTCATGTCCTTCTTAAGATCGAAATTACACTTCTTGGCCTTCGTGAAAATAACCCTTTTGCAAAAACCGCCACATTGCAGAGCAAACTGCGCACTGGGATATCGAAAACTAGTTTACCTAAATGGCAGAAATGCCTCCGAAGGGAAGGGAGATGTTCAATTATGCTTGAGGTAACTTGACGACTGTTCGTGCGTGGTATTGATGTGAGATTTTAATAAGTCTCGAGCAGGGACGGTACAACATGTGAACCCCCAAATTGGATCTCATTCTGGACCCAACTCGAGAGAAGTAAATAAACAATAGATGGTTTTCGCAGTGACGTAATCGAATTCTAAGGTCTTCTAAATTTTGATCTAAAGTTGGTTGAAGGTGACCAAGAAATGAAACAAGTGTTTTTTTTTTCAAGTTTCCAGTTCCGTAACGTGTTTCGTTTCGAAAATACAGCATTTTGAATATTTCCGAATCGTCACCTTGCGTGACACCATGATACAAAGCTATTTGGTTGGAAGAAATGTCTATCCCTATGAATCTCAACAATTTTAGCCTTTCAAGTACTTCAGGAGATGTGTTCATACACATGTATTTATCTCATGAACGAAACGTAAGCGCTTTAGAGCAAAGTGAACAGATGTTTTCGTTGATTAACGGCCGGCATATTGGTTGATCACATGGCGTCTACATACAAAACTGTATAAAGTTGCGTGAAACGCTTCGACAAATAACTCAGAAACGATACACCGCACAGACCTGAGAATTGGAGTAGTGGTTAAAAGGTTTGTTTCATACAACATTTCAAGTTCTCGGCCTTCGTCATTGAACTAATTAGAATTAATTTTTTTGTTGTGTGACAGTGAAACTATCTATAGTTCAGTTTGAGGGTACGAGAAGCGAAATGAAAAACAGAGCAGGCTCTAGTCTTCATACCGCACATCTTAATTCCTCCATTCACGAACAACCACAATTCCTTGCGCATTTGACCACAATCTCTTGCGTTTCGAAGAAAAATGTGCTTTTCTTCTCGTTCGTTCGCTTCAGGCTCACTCACTACGGCAGCAACAAATAAAATTTAAATTAACTTGCTTTGTTTTTGATGTCCCAGTGCGAAATTTGCTCTCCAGTGTGGTGTTTTTTTCACCATGCGATCGCCAGCTGCAAATGAGCACTGAGCGTGCATCTTATTATTTTAACCATAAGGAAGTAGGTTCTACTTTTCCCAAAGCTACTTGCAACAATGTAACGAATTTTTCAAATATTGCGTCATGTTTGAACACGCTTCATAAAGTTTTGTACATCACACGAATGAACATCTCCTTTGAAAGCGCGAGACTATCGAAAAAAGCTGCCCTGTATACCGCTAATCCCAGCAATTGAAATCTTTACCTGTGACTTTTCTATTGAAGCGTTATGCCTGTCCATCATCGGGCTGATTTCCATTGCATCAATGTCTCGCTCTTTGTCACCCTTAAATAAGAAACGCAACGATATAAGCTGCAATCAGCGACAAAGCACACTTCCGCCATATCAACACAATGTCCCCCCCCCCCCTCCCCCCGGGCCTGTGCCAAGAAATTCCCTCCGCACTTCTCAATGAGGATCAGTACGCAGCTAATACAACGGCTCTCGGGATTGGTTCAGAAAAACAGTGGACATAAAGAAGGATGCGAAAGAAACAATGGACCCTAACTCTGAAAACAATAGAGCTGAGTCCTGAAGGGATCCAACGAAATTAGAGGTTGTAAAGAGCGTCCTATCTCCTATATGTTGTCTTTGAACACAGAATTTGGCAACACTGATACGGGGAACTAAGTGGGGCATGGAACATGGTACTTAACCTTATCATTTACACGATCGAAACGTTCATTCTCCTAACTAGTACCATAGATTTCTTCGTTGGGTAGCCGTGAGAATTTGGTGTTAAATGAAGATCACACCTCTCAAGCTGGTAATTATCTTTATCCTCAACACCTGTCTGACTGAAATTTCAATGAAATTGTGAGGAGAATTTACATGCTGTTCACTCCCGGGAGTCAAAGCGTTAAATGCGGAAAACAGAGCAGAATCCAGGCTATTAGAAATCAAATGGCCCACTCATCCCTTTTGTCACGAGCTGTAGAGGCGTTGGTGACGTCCTCTAATTCTTTTCTTTTCTTCTTTACTTTTTTTCTAAAAGTGCGTGGTAAGATACCTGTCTAAAGAACTCCTCCATCAATCTGTCGACCCATTTCTTGTACATCGGTAGAGGCTTAGCTGGATTACTGAGATCAGCACAGTGAACAAGACATTTAAGCACCTGATAAACAAAAAGACTCAGATATTGCGGAGCAACTATCCACCACTAGCCACCGATACTGAGATAAATAGTTGTTTTAGTATATACTAAAACAGTGGGAAAATATAGCTCATTTATTCTTGTAACGATTACAATATTTTCGGGCGCAAATCCCGCGAAAATTTCTCGGAGGTGAACAGCAAAGGTTATTCGGAGACAGAGGAGCCAATCAGAACGCGCCGTCAACGCTATTCACAGTTTTAGTATATACTAATTAACAATTAGACCCGTAGCCCGCAAGTTAAATAACCAAAATCCTTCTATCGAGGCGAAGTGGTCCAGTATTATTGTGTTGTTTACAGCCAAACGTTTGTGCCATTTCCAAGACGGCTGAAATTCGCAGATGTTCACGACTTGCACTTTGCGAAAAAATCCTTGAAAACTTTCACATTCTGCACGGGCAATGAATAAATCATGAGATACTCAAACAATAAAGCCCACCACCTACTTGTAAGTAAATTTGAACAATAATCAACACCCGTTCCGCTAGCTCAGTGAGTAAGACGCGTTTCACAAATATGGACGACGGCTCTCTCTGCCGTCGTCTATATTTGAGATCTGTGTCTGAAAGCTGAGAAGCGGGTTCGGTTGAACCCACCACCGGTTTTGCTCTTTTTTTTTTTTCCTTTTTTTTTTGGACGACTGACAAAAACAATACTGTCAGCAACAATACTGTCAGCCAGGACTACAGAAAACCGCGAGATAAAATACACAAATCGAGTAAAAGTTATAATTACCAAAAGACCCAACAAAGGTTTCTTCGGTATATATAACTTTCACTTTATTTGATTTATTTTGTGTCGGGATTTAACGTAGTCCAAACCAACAGATTTACGAGTTTTAAAACGAAGAAATGGTCCGGCTTGATTGAGGTATGTGAGTTCTGAAAGGCAAACCTAAAGAAATTCTGAGCTACCGAGTATGATTGATGGCTAGTACAAATTGATAATACAACGGATTAAAACAACAGAACGCGTGATAGTAAGGTTTTGCAGATAAAACCATTCACAAGCAAAAAAAAAAAAAAAAACCGTTGTTCTAACTAGACTCGAACCCTCGACCTTACAAATTCTTCACACAATCACCTGCGCTCGCCAATGACAAGGGAGCCACAGAAACCTAACACGAAAATCGTGGCCGCGCAATCCGACTATTTTGGACTAAGTGTTTTGTTCCATAGGCTGGTGTGCAAGTTAGGACGATCTTTCGTCGTGAAAAACACATGGTCGATCTTCGCAACAGGAAAAGGTATACACGATAAAAAAAATGGAAAGCTCCCAGCAAAAGAAGCTATTTACTGCTTGTTCGAATGCTGTTTAAAATAAAAGTCAAATAACCGAAATCCTTCTATCAAGGCGAAGTAGTCCAGTGTTGTTGCGTTCTTACAGCCAAACGTTTGTGCCATTTCCAAGACGGCTGAAATTCGCTGATGTTCACGACTGGCATTTTGCGAGAAAATCGTTGAAAAAATTGCATAAAACTGCACTACCGGAAATGCAGTTGATAACCGGAAGCACGAACACATTCTGCACGGGCAATGAATAAATCATGAGATACTCAAACAATAGAGCCCATGCACAACCTACTTGTACGTAAATTTGAACAATAATCAACACCCGTTCCGCTAGCTCAGTGAGTAAGACGCGTTTCACAAATATGGACGACGGCACTCTCTGCCGTCGTCTATATTTGAGATCTGTGTCTGAAAGCTGAGAAGCGGGTTCGGTTGAACCCACCACCGGTTTTGCTCTTTTTTTTTTTTTTTTTTTTTTTTTTTTGGACGACCGACAAAAACAATACTGTCAGCTAGGACTACAGAAACCCGCGAGATAAAATACAGAAATCGAGTAAAAGTTATATATACCAAAAGACCCAACAAAGGTTTCTTCGGTGTATATAACTTTCACTTGATTTGATTTATTTTGTATCCAAATTCAACGTAGTCCAAACCAACGACGAAATCGTCCGGCTTGATTGAGGTATGCGAGTTCTGAAAGACAAACCTGAAGAAATTCTGAGCTTTCGAGTAAGATAAATGGATAGTAAAAATTGCATAACAGATTAGCATAACAGAACGTTTGGTAGTAAGGTTTTTCTTGATAAAACCATTCACTCGCAAAAAAAAAAAAAAAAACCGTCATTCTAACCAGACTCGAACCCTCGACCATCATATGTTTAACTCAATCACCTGCGATCATCAATGACCACTGAGCTACAGACACCTCAAACAAAAGACATATTAGAGCAATTCGAGTCCAATTCTATCTTCCACTAACTGCTTCGTTGGTTAGGGTTGTGCGCAAGTTTGGATGAACTTTCGCCGTGAAAAACACATGTTCGATCGTCGCAACAGGAAAAGGTATACACGATAAAAAAAAAAAATCGACAGTTCCCAGCAAAAGACCTTATTTTAATGCTTGTTCGAATGCTGTTCAAAAGAAAAGTAAAATAACCGAAATCCTTCTATCAAGGCGAAGTGATCCAGTGCTGTTATTTCCAAGACGGCTGAAATTAGTAGATATTCACGACTTGCATTTTGCGAGAAAATCGATGAAAAAATTGCATGAAACTGCAATACCGGAAATGCATTTAATAACCGAAAGTACGAACACATTCTGCACGGGCAATGAATAAATCATGAGATACCACAACCTACTTGTACGTAAATTTGAACAATAATCAACACCCGTTCCGCTAGCTCAGTGAGTAAGACGCGTTTCACAAATATGGACGACGGCACTCTCTGCCGTCGTCTATATTTGAGATCTGTGTCTGAAAGCTGAGAAGCGGGTTCGGTTGAACCCACCACCGGTTTTGCTCTTTTTTTTTTTTCTCTCTCTCTGCACAACCCGCCTCGATTAGCTCTGCTATCTGCGGGTTGTGCAGGATTGTCATTCTATTTTCTTCAACTAATAATAAAATGAATGAATAAAATGAATGAATGAAAATGTTTTTTGGACGACTTAAACAATACTGTCAGCCAGGACTACAGAAAACCGCGAGATAAAATACACAAATCGAGTAAAAATTATATTTACCTAAAGAACTCAACAAAGCTTTCTTCGGTATATATAACTTTCACTTGACTTGATTTATTTTATGTCGATATTTATCGTAGTCCTGACGAACAAGATTACGAGATTTAAAACGACGAAATGGTCCAACTTGATTGAGGTATGTAAGTTCTAAAAGAGAAACCTGAAGAAATTCTGAGCTATCGAGTATGATTGATGGCTAGAAAAAAATTGGCAATACAACGGACGCAATAACAGAAAGCGTGATAATAAGTATTACAGAAAAAAAAAAGAGCAAAAAAGAAGAAAAACAAATTCCACACAACCAGATGCGAACCCTCGACCCTCCAACTTCTTGATCATTTGCACACGTCAATGACCATTGTGCCACTGAGCTAAGCTCAACTCTCAAGAGGTACTATAATGGACTGATGAGTATTTCGTTGTTGCAGAGCAAACTGGCGACCACATCAACAAATGTATTTACTCAACAGAAAGCCGCAGAACTCTAATCAACTTATAATTTTAAAGATCGAAGGCAATGATTATTCTAACTTTTCTTAATAACATTTGCGTTTATAATTAAAAGTAAGAGGACCAAAACTTGAGAGACGCGTTGCGGGAAAAAAAGCAAAGATATCTTTGGTCTTGTTTTTAGTTTCTTTCAAATTTCTGTTAAGTGTGACGCTTGCACGATCGAGGGAGCGTCCAACTGGCTTTTATTAAGAGTTACCGGTAGTTCACAACAAACCTGCATTCTATCAGTTGCATTATCCAGACAGAGTACTCCGCTACCAGCCACTTTTTTGCTTTCTACCATTGTCTTGAGTGAAGCAAGCAGGCTCATGTGTTTGGCGTTATCAGTAGCTAAAACCTGATGAGGTCAAGTGAAAAAGGGACAAACAGTCAACGGACATGTTGCATGTGGACAAATAAGACTCAGAGAGAAATTGCAATAAACCAAGTAAAACTCTTTTCTGTGTGATTTGAAATAAAGCAACAAGGGCTTTCTCTTTGAAAACAGGTTTAGAGACACCCTAAGAACATTATTAGCTTTTCCAAAAGACAGAAAATTAAAGTTCTCATTTGGGTCGGGTGGGGTGGGGAAAGGAGAGGTTGGGGGTTATGGAGTGTGGCGCAATGTAAAACGGGAAATGACAGGCTTTCCCTCATCATAAAACTACCAAAATTCTCTTATTCCAGCTTGCCTATGCAATTGAAAAAGTGGTTCAATAGCTGTAGCGTACACTCAAGAAATTAGTTGAAATCGAATCAGTCCTTCTTTGATTCTAAGAAAAAAACAAATTTACGCCTGACACTTACTGTAAACAAAGAGATCAAGAATCGCGTTTACAGCAAACGGCAAACGTCGTCTGAAATTTGCGTTTTGCCAAAAAGGAGGGAAACTGTCCGGTACTGGCTCATTTCTTGCCAGTTGGCTTCAACCATCCAACAACTTGTCAAAGGAATGAGATGAGACAGAATGGAATATCAAGTTCGCCTCAATGAGCACGGGTGGCGTGAGTAGTTCCAGAAGCGAGTTCTAAACTTCCTTTTTGATAATTTGAGCTTCTTACCATTTCAATAATCGTTCTCCGCACCGTCTGCCTCTCTTTCTTCGTTAGGTTTTCAAGAATGTCGCAGTCTTCGTGTTGTAAAAGTTGGAAGGCCACAGCTAGATGATGATTTTCAAGAACGGATTCGTCGTTGTACATCAGCGCCATTTCGGAATCTAGCAAAGAAAATCGTCGTGTGAGAAAGTAAAGAAGTTCTTGAAACTTCTGAAACACTTTGCTACAAATAAACAAAGTAATCGACAAAACTTTTTATAAATACCACGTGTTGGGAATACACTTTAGCCTCTCTAACCTCCCACCCCGTCAAAAGTAAGGGGATTGGGGCGAGCGGGAAAGCGCCCTTCTTCTCTTCTTACAGCAAGCCCATTCTCTCTTTCGCAAATTATTTGCACTTGTATGCGGGATAACCACGAGTACTCGAGATGTTTCTCAAAGAATGGGGTGAAAAGAGACATTTTAGACTGAGAGCAGTGTCTTCATAAATCAGTCGAGCGGCCCGCTTTTCTGAGACAGTCGTGTTTTGTCACAGGCGCAAACGAATAAAAAGACCGAGGGAGGCTTGGGAAGAGGAGAGAATTTTTTGAAAGACAGCATATGAACTCTTGTCAAATTCTCTGACGGAATTGCTCGTAACCATTGCACAACTACAAATCCTGAGGGAAAATGTTTAATTAATAGCCACCTAATTACTTTTTTCAAATTCCGCTTGGCGAATCTCCTTACTTTCGGAAGAATTTCAACTCAATTCCAAAAAAAATTTAATTAATATTCTTGGAGTTAACCACGACATGGAATCGCGTCAGTGATGAATGAAAGAAGCACTCACTTGTTGCCACTAAAAAGTGATTGTTGACTCCCGGATGATCCACATCATGTACAGCACTTGCTAAGATGGCGGCGAGGACTTCTAGATCAGTAAACACGGACTGAAAGAGCGAAAAAAAAAAAAAAAAAATATATATATATATATATATATATGTGTTTTGTGTCTCAACAATCCTTACACAACTCCTCTAAACGACAAACCCAAACGATGCTCAATGACAGCAACAAAATGAAATTGCAGCGAGGATCCAGATCTGCGTGTTATCCCTTCGCAGACCAAACATTGATCTGCTGCTTAACAAAGGATCAATTGTTTGCAATTAATCTTACCATACGATACGATAACTTTTACATTTTTCTACCTTAGATGAAGGTTTTTTACACCAAGGTCAAAGTTTCCGGATTCGTGTCAAACAGAGTTTTCGGATTCGTGAGGTGTCTATACCACAGGATGTTCGGATTCCTAACAGTTTACTTTAGGCTGTGCCGGAATCTGGAGGCGACTGGATGCTTCACAAGAAAATCTCAGACAAAAATAGCGAGATTTATAGTCAAAGTATTCGGATAAAAAGTTTCCACTTTGGATTCCGGGTCATAACGTTCCGGATTCGTGATGTATCTGGCAACTTTTTACACCGGATTCATGTTTTGTGTGTAAACACCAAAACGTTCCGGATTCGTGACGAATCCGGAAACTTTTGCTCTAGTGTAAAAACGCAGTCTTACGACCCTCGAGCTAAACCACAGAGGACAGACCACAACACCGGGAACTTCATGCCTTACTCTTTGGGAATAGTATTTGGGTACTTTTACATCCCATAGCGTAATGATCATTGAAGAGTCGTGAAGTACCTGAAGACTACAAAGTGTAACCATTTGCCGATGTCATTACAAAGGCAGCACTTTCTCCTCATTTATTTAAAGAACCTGAATGTGGGTCCGGCTGGAGTTTCGATTCCGTACAGTAGCCCAATGCTTGACCAACTGGGCCAGCCGGTTGGTTAAAAAATTTAGCCAGCAACAGAAGATTTTGCCCATACAAATTAACAGTTACATTAAAAAGTATTGCTTGGTAATGAAACGACTCTTATCCTTCAGTCAGAGATAAAAAAAACAATTAATTTTTTCAATGTAACAAAATAAAGCAATTCAACCTTTATTTTGTAATTGCATAGCTATGGTCAGATATCGCGAATTTCACTGAGACTTAATAGCGCGTGTTTTCCCGTCTATAGCGGCAAAGACAGTTACAACACTGACTGTGATGTGATTGGTTGGCTAAATTCTAGTTTTACGTCACGCAACTTTAAACCAATAGCAAGATTCTGTACATACTTACTTCAAACGCTTGAGCTGAGAGCAGCACGTGGGACGTTTGTGTAACATCAGCTGCGTGTGTGCAGTTGTGAAATGGAACATCTTTTAAATAATGATTCTGTGAAGAAAATAAACCAACACAATTTTAACGATTCAAATAAAACACTCAACTTAAGAGTTGGCATAATGGTAAGAGCACTTCCTTTTCCCCAATGTGTCCCGGGTTTTTTTTTTTCCAAACTTTGTGTCATGTGGGTTGAGTTTTTTGGTTCTCAACTCTGCCTTAAGGTTTTTCAAAGGGTAGTTCGTTTTTCCCCTCACACAGTAAACACCATTTAATTTTAACTCCTCTACTTCGAAATGAAAAATAAAAATTACCGGGATAACATGTCCAATGATTTACAATATGTATACAATGTGCCCTCCCGGTTGTCACCATAATGGCTTTATGGCAACTCCTGAACTTGGGCACAGGATGTACGGATGATTTATAAATTTTGCACCCACAATGAGGAAAAAATGAAGAATCTATTAATGAACTTTTTTCTTACCTCGACTGAAGTCATATAGTTAATAAACGTAGTGGGTTTTATCTTGAATATTTTTAATAAATCTCTGGCCTGTCAACAATGAAAAACAACATTAAGTAGGTAGGAAAACTTGCTCAAGTTTATGGTCAATCACACTACTTAAACGCCACTACACTGCTCATATTAGCAGCATTTTAAATGCGATTATTTTTGTATAAGTCATCGCATGGGCCCGAGGGCACTTAAGGATTCATTTCACGCGCATTTTCAAAGGTTTCACAAAATTGCCCGAGTCGCAAAGCGACGAGGGCAATTGGAAATACTTTGAAAATGCAAGTGAAATTAGTCCTTAATTGCACGAGGGCACATGGCGATTACATGTTTATCACATTAAGGGCAAAATTGTTGAGGGAAACGCGTTCAGTGCCGCGAAAAACTACAATCGACAATGTCCCATTCTGATCAATAATCGTTGCTGTCAACAGAAATAGCGCTTACAATGTATTTGTGGACAAAAAGTACTATAATCTGGAAGAAGATTCTCTTGTGACTTCGCTTGGTCTGGACAAGCAACTGTTAACCAATCAGGGTCAAGTAGTTCTGCCCATTTGATTACCAAGAGTGCCCTCGTGATTAAGGAAAAATGCCTCCATCTTGGCCAATCAGCAGTCAGTAATTTTGCCCGGTATGTGATAAACAGAGTTATCTTAGTCACACATGGACCATTCTTCAACCAGCCATATTACAGAGGGGTCAGTCCTCTGGACAAGATCATACACAATTACATTATACAATATGGTTGGAAATGGCTGTAATATGCACTCTAATAAATAACCTCTTGTAACAAACAAAAAATCAAATCTTCACCTGCAGGATTGTGTATGTTACAGCAAGCAAGGGATGCCCTTGGGTAATATCATGTAATTTGAACACGTCAAATGTCCATTTGTTGATTTCTTCTAGAACCTATCAATAAACACAATGATGTTTT
This sequence comes from Montipora foliosa, assembly GCF_036669935.1. Lineage (NCBI taxonomy): Eukaryota > Metazoa > Cnidaria > Anthozoa > Scleractinia > Acroporidae > Montipora > Montipora foliosa. The sequence goes on along the minus strand of NC_090878.1, from coordinate 9,765,825 downwards.
TTTAAAACATGTGAGCAAAATCTCGGACAGTACCAGTAATTTGTTAATAAAAGCTAAATAACCTCCAACTGAGGACAATTATCAGGAATTTTGTTTTTTAATATCAATATAAGTATCCTGATGTTCCATCCTCTCAGAACTATTTTGGTGAAGTCTCAAGGTGTGAGTTTGGTAGCCTACGTGTAACTGTACCCTTCCCCCTTAGGCTATGAGTTTGGAGGATCTGTTTCAATACCCAAAGACTGTAATACGTCATCAATTATTTTGTTTGCTTTTTGGATTCTTACAATGAAAGGAAAAGGGAAAACTGGCAAACTTTCCCTTGATTTTTTTCTGACCACAAACAGATACAGTGTATGTATGTACAATGTAGATTGCTACTGACCAATCTCAGAGAAATCCTCAATGCCCAGCCATTTGATGTATTTCCTCAGTCTAGCCCTATCTTGGAGAAATAACTGGTCTACTACACAAGAGTGGCTAGTGCACCTAACTGCAATGAACTCAATCGCCACCTTTAGGAGTAAGTGTGTTTGAGAGCAATAAAGGACTCACCTTAGCTAATTCACTTTCATTGGAAACTTCCACCCCAAATCTAAAATGTGATTCAAAGAACATCAATATACTAGTCTGTACAAAATCACCTTTTTGTTAATTGAAATCTAAATATTAATAGTTTATAGTTTATAGACGGAATGCATAAATGGCGGCCAAAAATGTATTCTTTTGTTTATGCGCTAATTAGACTGACTAGCCTCGCTCTCAAGAAACATTTCTTTTGTATTTTGTCCATGCAAACGAGGCTAGTAAGTCTAATTAGCACATAAACAAAAGAATATTTTTTGGCCGCCATTTATGCATTTGGTCTATTGGTTTAGACAACTGCCTCTCTCTTGATTCCCCTTTACAGCATTTTATTTTGCATTGAAATGTTATAATCTGACTGAATATGCTTAGAGACTCTTTCTGGTGATACACTTTAAAAGTAATCCATTTATTTTTAGATTGCATACATGTACATTGTACAAATTGTTATTTGAAATAATGGCAATCCCACTTTACTTTAACTCCAGCTTCACAACACAATTTGTACTGTATTTGTACTTACACATACTGAGTTTGAAGGATGTGCCGTGAGTTACTATGGTCTGTCTTTTTTTGTATTTCAATTTTGAAGACAAGGCATAAATTGAATTGGAACAAACAACAACATCAACCAACCCAGGCACTAATGTCCAGAAATGCACATAACTAGATTCATGCCCAATTTTGACATCCAACATTACGTGTTCCTTCAAGTCTAAAGCCCCAGCCACACATTCTAATATTGTTACAAAACGTTCATTGGTTCAACAAAGTTACAGCGTGTAGCATGCATGTTTGATGACTTGTTTGCTGCCAACAATTTTTGCTGGAAGAATGTTTTGATTTCGATAAAATGTTTTCTCTAACATACAACAAATGTTGAAGGGTGTAGCTGCCTTTTCAAAAATGTTGTATTGCAAAGACCAATCAGAGTAAAGGGACCAGTCTCCAATCCAAGAACCATGAGCAACAACAATGTTATAGTTATGCGTAACGGTATCCAACATTGTTAGAAGCGTTCTTATAAAAACCCGCGTGCATCTACAATTTCTTGCATATTTCAACTTCCAGTAAGGCCACAAAAACAGACATAAGAAAGATATTTATTATCTCTAGATCTTTAAATAACGCCACCTAAACACACCTTTAATTTTATAAAGCTGCACTAGTACTGTAGAATATCAGAGAATGCATAATACCTGAGATGTAATAGTAATAATAATAATAATTATTATTATTATCGCTGAAACACACCTTGGTACAGATCCACTAAAGCTGTGTAGTCTAGTAAGTTTTCGAACACCATTAACCATGGACCGAGACCTTGCACGGATTCCTTCTCTTTTACACTTTGTACCAGGAACAGCATCTACTTCTAACTGTTTGTCTGTGATAAAAAAAAAAGAAATTCAAAGACACCTGTTGTTTTGTGGGTGACTCCCTCACCATTGGATTACTGGCCCACACACAATGCAATAATTATTGCGACTGAATAAAATGAGGAAGACGGAAAGCTGTTACACAAACCATCTTGAAAAATTCCCAAGATCTTTTATCTGGATTGCTTCTGCTGTATCCCTTTTTTCTTCACCCCAAAGATATTACTTCGGCTAAAAGGATACAATTTACTCATTAATGGTGCACATTTTACAGGGGAAAATGGGTAACCTCTACTCCATTCTTCCGAAGATCTCATGCAATTTGACCCATAGCAGTTCCACTTGTACAATTTTAATCTGGATGAGTCCACTGAATATACGTACATGTACTGTGGGAGGCGCGGTGGCCTCATGGTTAGTGCACTCGACTCCGGATCGAGTGGTCCGGGTTTGGGGCCTGGCCGGGGACATTGTGTTGCGTTCTTGGGCAAGACACTTTACTCTCACGGTGCCTCTCTCCACCTAGGTGTATAAATGGGTACCGGCGTAATGCTGGGGGTAACCTTGCGATGGACTAGCATCCCATCCAGGGGGGAGCATAAATGCTCCTAGTCGCTTCATGCTACGGAAACCAGAGTTAAGCGCCGGCCTTAATGGGCCTTCAGGCTAGTAAAGAGACTTTACCTACCTACCTACTATCAATGAACAGGGCAGCCCTTTGGGAATTTCCAATACAGATGTACATATGTAATTAAAAAACTTATTACCGGGTAAAACGAGCTTTAAACCCGATAAAACACTCCTCATTTGAATTCTCCAATATAAAGAACATTGATAAGGCCTAGCTTGTTTTCCTTGTAGGCTAATATCTTCCTCTTACATTTTGCACCATTGTCTGGACGCCAGAGGGACATGCTTTTTGTTAAATGGTTTTGACGCTGTTCAATAAACTCACATACCATGTTTTATCGGGTGTAAAACCAAGAGGGGAAGCCAAGTGGTTTTAAACGTGATGAAACACTCCTGCTCATTTTATTAAACAGTACATAGTATAGATATGATGAAAAAGAAGAGAGGACAAGAGGATAGCGACCATCCTGTTAATTGAGCAGGGCGATTGCCCAACAATTGCTGCATGCTCAACATCCACCTGGCCTCAGATGTTGGCTTTTGTTTTGGAGGAAAGGGGATGGCATAGACTCATTGTCTTTGATAATAGGTCTTAACAGGAACAAAAAAAAAAACAAATTAAATCGCTCTCCTCTTCAACATAAGTATCTGTGATGCAAGTAGATAAAATAAAGCTGAGATTACCTGTAAATGTATTGTAAACCCAGGCAGACACTTGGTTTCCTGATTGGTTGCTCTCTGAGAAATCTTTAAGTTCTCTATTTAATAGTCTCTTAAACTTATTAGAAGCCATTTCACTGACAGATGTATGTGTCTGTAATGTCTCCAGCTGATATAAAACCCAGTCCAGCTCATCCAGGGTGTTGTTGGCAAGCTAAAAGTTGACAATGGACATCTTTGAGATTTTCAGGAAGTGATAACAGACGTAAGAAAGGAGCTTTATTTAACTGCCTACAAATGTAGTTGTTCTAGCGCTGGAGCACTAATTGGGGACACTCACGTAAACTGAAATTAACAAATTAATGAAAATCAAATAAAATATTGGGTTTTGAGGGGAGAAGAAAACTAGAGTACCCAGAGAAAAATCTCTTGGAGAAGAGCAGAGAACCAACAAACTCAACCCTGTGATGCTGAGTCTGGGAATTGAACCCGAGCCACATTGGTGGGAGGCGAGTGCTCTCACCTTAACAGTGTTCTACCCAGTGGGTAGACCTAGGTTAGTGAACCTAACCCTATCCTCACCCTCCCCCTCCTTTCAGCAATGCCGTGCCCTACAGGCTTGCCAAAATACAGCGAGACTCGCAAAAATATCCCATGATACTACACACTAAATCGTCCAATAACATAAATATGTGACCGTCCACGGGAAAACCAACAAAAAGGTGACGACACGGGCACGCTATTTTAGCACGCTAGACAAAAGAAATTTTCTTTAACACGGGAGTGCCGTGTCGTAATGCACGCCTCATTAAAATTTTCTTTTGTCTGATACGACAAGTTGTAAACAATAGAGCGTGTTATACCAAACAAAAGAGCGTGTCAGCAAAAGTAAAATCGAGCACCGCGTAAAAAGACACGGAGTGAGTGAAATTGCACGACAGCTGCGCCAAAACGCTCGCTAAAAAACCAAGTATATAAACACGCTACTCCCAAAGCCGAGTGAGGGCCGACTTACCTGCGGAAATAGCTGAAAATCCCGCAGAATACAGTATTGTCAGGGCGCGACGAAAGTGCTGTCCGATAGCCCGGGGCTAGTGGAATGACTTGTCGGGCTAGCGTTTTCTTATCGTAGCTTGCCCGATAAGCACCGTTGGTTCCCCTTTTCTGATGATAAATTGAGCTTTTATACCAAAAAGTGTGTAGCAGAAAGCTCCTGAGAGAAAATGATAATGTATTAATGTTATGAGACCAAATTATCGTAGCGTGACGTTTTGCACCGCGTCCGTAAATAACGTCATGACTTTTTCTGCTTACAAAAGCGACCGAAATATATTTTATAAACAATTTAATTTCGGGCTAGCTCCTCAGACCTTCGGGCTAGTAACTACAAGTAACAGCTTGCCCAAAGGGCAACCTCATCTTTTCATTTTCGTCTCACCCTGATTGTGCAAAAGTAGTGCAAACGTATTTCGCCGAAATTCGCGGCTTTTCCTGGCTTTTCGACGAAAAAATATCGAATTTTCGATGGAAGCGAATTTTCAACGAAAAGTCATGATAATTCTCAAGGCCTATTGTTTCCAACTACGCGAATTTTCGAACGAAAATTCCCTCGGAACGAAAATTGACTTCGAATTTTCGTGCGAAAAATCGCTCTGTTCGATAAATGACCTCACAAAATTGATCGAAATTTCGCTCTTTATTTGCTGTTCTCGAGCATTCCCACGTATTTTCTGGACAAAAATTTGCCAAGTTCGAATTTGCCGCGATGATTCTTTTCTGCCGTCATTAATGATAATGTATTAATGTTATGAGGCCAAATTATCGTAGCGTGACGTTTTGCACCGCGTCCGTAAATAACGTCATGACTTTTTCTGCTTACAAAAGCGACCGAAATATATTTTATAAACAATTTAATTTCGGGCTAGCTCCTCAGACCTTCGGGCTGGTAACTACAAGTAACAGCTTGCCCAAAGGGCAACCTCATCTTTTCATTTTCGTCTCACCCTGATTGTGCAAAAGTAGTGCAAACGTATTTCGCCGAAATTCGCGGCTTTTCCTGGCTTTTCGACGAAAAAATATCGAATTTTCGATGGAAGCGAATTTTCAACGAAAAGTCATGATAATTCTCAAGGCCTATTGTTTCCAACTACGCGAATTTTCGAACGAAAATTCCCTCGGAACGAAAATTGACTTCGAATTTTCGTGCGAAAAATCGCTCTGTTCGATAAATGACCTCACAAAATTGAGCGAAATTTCGCTCTTTATTTGCTGTTCTCGAGCATTCCCACGTATTTTCTGGACAAAAATTTGCCAAGTTCGAATTTGCCGCGATGATTCTTTTCTGCCGTCATTTCACAATGTGTAAGCTCTACAACAAACTCTTGTTCGTGAAGCAATCACAGTTTTTGTTGTGTGAGGCAATCTTTTTTTTTTTCGTTGGAAATAGCCGATTAAACTATCGGATCACTGAATCTATTTTCGATACGACCTTATTTCAGGGGCACCCAACGTCAATTTTCGGAAAATATCTGTTCGGAAGACGACTTGAGATCTAGAATTTTCGGAACATTTGTTGTAAAATTTCTTGCTTGCCTGCCTGACCTAGGATTTTCGAATTTCTAAAAAATGGTAAAATTGCCCATTTTTAACGGAGTTTTACCGTAAAAAGGTCACCTAGAATTTTCGGGAGCCTTTTTTCTAGCTGAAAATTTCGAAAAGGTAACTTTTGATCCCTAGAATTTTCGGATCACTAGACTTTCAGCTGGGAAATCCGAACAGATGAAAAATTTTTATGCGATAAAAATATGCCTATATTTACCGTTTAAATACTAAAATACGTTTAACAATGCTATGTTTAAGTGGTTTTGAACTATATTCTCGTTGGGTGCCCCTGTTATTTACGCTAACCTTAACGCGTTTATTTACGCGTACATACGCTTGTTCAGCGATGTTGTTGATGGCGGCCGCCGATTCATGTCACAAAAATTCGCTGCTTCAAATTTTGTTATCTCGAATTTTCGTTTGGTTACCTCGAAAATTCGCTACTTCGAATTTCGCTATCTCGAATTTTCGAGAAAGATCGTGAATTTTTCGCTTCAAACCCTACGAAAAATCGTTCGAAAATTCGATGACTTTTCGTGGAAAATTCGCGAGAACAAAGGACGAATTTCGACGAATTTCGTTTGCATTACTTTTGCAATTTTACGGTGCCTGTTTTGGCACGCATCTGACACGCAACACACCACGCTAAACAAAAGGTTTGGAGTGTCTCAGTGTGCACAACAAAAGCTACCGTGACATCTATTGTGCTACTCATTAAATATGTGCATATGGCGTGTTGTATGTCACGCTCAGCGTGCCGTGTCATGCACGCGTGCCCGTGTCATCACCTTTTTGTTGGTTTTCCCGTGGATGGTCACATTATTCTGGACCCACAGTACATGTGATCACATTGTGACAGTGGTTTCCTACTGTGCTTATATGTAGGAATCCTAAACTTCGGGTACTCCAGTTTTACCTCTTGTGTGGCCGCTCCATACGCTTTAACGATAGGCCATCGCTGATGAAATGTAAAATAGAGCGCTTTAAGAAAAGTTTCTTCCCACACATGTGCTTAAAAGCTCATGGTCTCCAGCTGGATCTTTCCCAACATTATTAATCATCTGTAATAACCTTTTTATCATATAGAAATTGTAGGCTGTAAATTCAGAGTAATTTTAAAATGTAAAAGATGTAAATTCAAAGTAATTTAAAAATGTAATGCCCTGCCCGGTCCCCATCAAGTTGACAAGTTTTACTAGATTTATTCTTATGTAATGTAATTATGCAATTCGCTTCATGCGCCACGTTTTATAATGAAATGCTAATTCTGAATCAGTATACATGTATTCAGGTACATAATTATAAAAAAGCTAACCATAAAGAAAAAGCATTCTTTTTTTGTCTTGTACTGTCTAGCAAACAACTGTTCAGTACGGAAACCTCTTCATCTAAATTAACAGCACTTGATTGATTCCTCACGGGAACATAAGAACCCACAAATGACCAGCTCCCAATGTCAGTGGCTTCATAGCTCAGTTGGTTAGAGAGTAGCACCAGTATCGCGAGGTCACAGGTTCAAACCCTGTTGAAGTCCTGAATTTTGCAGGATTCTTTACGCAATTGCAAAAATTGCGTTCATAACTGCGAAGATCACAGCTTCACTTGATTTCATATCCGCAGTTCATATATGATCCATTTCATATATCATTAATTTCAACTTTGACTTTTAGTAAAGAAAGTTCTTTGTTCTTTTTAAGAAGCCTTTCCTTTCTTTTCAGAACACTCTCAATTCGTCAAATGTGCCACTGGAAAGTATGCCACAAAAAACCTGTTGAAATGGTCATTGGCATAATAATAATAATAATAACCTTTGCTTTTTGATAACCATCATCCCTTGGGAGGTGAAGTGATCCTGAAAAGGAAATGTTTTGTATACTGTGAACCAATGAATATTTAACAACCCCAACATCAAAACTACAATGTCCCCTTTAATCCATTGACACCTAGGAGTGACACTTGAGTGACAAAAGATTTTACTCTGTCTAACTCCAGGGCTTGAAATTGCGACCAATACAGTTGCATTCACGAGAGTCAATGGGTTAAAACATCTTAAAAACTATTTATTGCATGGCTAGTGCTCTTTGCCAATATTTGAGCTCTCTGATTTGATAAGTGATATTATTCTATTCTAGCATTATGTCCATGGGCCAATTACGATTTAAGTATTTGGAAGCAAACCCAAAGGGAATTTCAATGCCAAATTGGCACTTTTCTGCATTCATTGATTGTTTATTTGGCTGTTCATTCTTGAGAATGTCTACGAAATTAACTTAACAAAATTTGTAAACAATATTTCTTTTCAAGAAAAATAAATATACTCTTTGAACAGACGATGCAAAAGTGCAGTTTCAAATGATACAATGACCTGACAAGTGTATGCATTACCACAGTAACTGGCCACACTTTGAGATTTTCCCATAAAGACCTCACTCCCCTTTAACAAGTTGCTAATCAAGGGCAACACAGTCAACACACTACCACTGACAAGTAAACAAATCACCCTTTCTTGTTGGCTTAGGAAGTATACTGTGAAAAGAGGAGCTCAAGAACATTGGGCCAAGTGCATACATGTACATTTAACATACGAAAGGTGCCTCTAGATCTGGCAGCCACAATACAGTCCATGTGTGATCCTCAAGCACAGAACCACAGCCAGATTACCTGAGAGTGAATTTAGATGAGGGAGGCAAACTAAAGATTGAGGGAAACCCTTGAGCCACATTGACAGAGACTGAAACTAAGCAGAAAAAAGATCGTAGAGGTGGGAGAGGCTGGTAAATAACCGCTATGCCCTCCTGACTCCGTGAAGTACACAGCACAACAAGACTTTACTTCACATTAATAATATGGGAACTACAGGTGTAGTGTTTTCCTTTGAGCAAAGCCATACACCACATGCACATGTTAATTGCTTTTCCTTTTGGACTTTTAAATGAATTTTTTTAAATGCTTCCTTCAAAGTGATATCCTTCTTCAGGTTTTATAATTTAACCTCCTGGCCACTGATGTTCAAACAATGGATAGCGCTGTCCACCAGATAAATCACTATCCAGAGGATAAGTAATAGCAAAACCAATTGCACTATCCAATAGATAGTGATTTATCCAGTGGATGGCACTATCCACCTTTTGAACAACTGGGGCCCGGAACGATTCTTTACCAATGTCATTCAGTAAGTGCATGAAAAAATAATTAAAATAATTATAATACATGTACTAATAGTTAAGTCTCTCACCTGAGCCAGACATTCCAGAGCCATTCTGAGCTTCTTGTGCTAAATTGTTGTTCCGTAAAATGTGTGATCCTACAGACCCTCTTCTTCTGAAACAAATGAAAACATTATAACAAACCAATAATTTAACCCTTTGACGTCCAAACCGGCCTAAACCGGCCAGACTTAGTATTTTACTCTGTCTAACGCCAGACGATTTTACTCGTCTATGGGGAACCCCTGGGAGTCAATGGGTTAAGCAACAAATATCATTACATGTATATTAATTTTTACTAGATGCAGCAATTACATGACTTATCCATAGAAGTTAAGGTGCTGTGGCAATTGCTGTACTTTCTGATCGAAGGTTTTCATAAGAGTTTCATCAGGAAGGTTTCATTTAGAAGATTTAAACAGGCAAGTAGGATAGTTGACAATAATTTATTTGATGAGTGCATGTTGGATACAAGATGGTAAAATAATAGGCAATGTGGTGCGTAGTGCTGTCTGAGTTGGCTATAACCAGTCTTGTATCCAACAAGTGGAAATGGAATAGTCATATATTCTTTTATTAACCCACTGACACCTGCGAGTGACACTTACAGATATTATGCTGTCTAATGCCAGACGATTTTACCCATCAATTGATGGGGGGAGTCCTGGGGTGTTTAATTAAGGTGTGAATGGGTTAAATCTTCATTAAATTCTGAGCACTTTGACACTTAGGGTGCGTTTGATTGACCGTACTCCGGAATAGGAATACGTGGAATAGAAGATAGAAGTCCTTCGTTTTTAGGGAGATTCACATTAAAATTGTCAAACACCAGCTACATGTAAAATGCTATTTCAAACATAATCTTATTATCTTTATTATCCTTGTTACCTCAAAACGCTACACATACCGTTATAAATCATCAATCCAAGTATTCTTATTCTGGAATAGGGTCAATCGAACGCACCCTTAGAAATTAAAGCCAATGGGCCATTTCCAAGTTGCTGTTTGTCTCGGTTTCGAGTTTACAGTCTTGGTGCTCAACTATTGTAAGGCAAATGAGTTTGATTTGAATGGTTGTGCACCAGGACTCGCTTTGAAACTGAGGCATGCAGCAACTCGGAAATGGCAACTCCATATTAGGTCATAGGTACATGTATAATTATGTAATAAAACTGGATAACAATAGGACCTTCCTGCTATGGGCAACAAGGGGGGGCATGCCTCCCAGGAAAACTCAAACATTTTACACTCCCAGGAGTGCAATCACAGGTATTTTAGGCCAAATATGTAAGATTGCTCTTCTTAACCAAACGGCTACTTTAAATGACTAAAGTTGACTATTGACATTGTAAAACAAATTTGAAAACCAATAACTATTTGATGTAGTTCTCCCTAACACACAGCTCCCATTGAAATATCTCCATGTAACAGTTGTTTTCTAATGTCAGGAATGACTTGGGCATACATGTCCAATACACCGACATAATGAGATTGTAATGAGATTCCTGGTACATCACAATAGACATCACAAAGTGTCACAAAGTGTCCTGCACTTTATGTCTCGCAAAACTGTTACTACTTTTTTAAGGATTAAGGTTGGGGGACACTTTGTGATGTCAATTGTGAAGTGCTATGAATCTCATTATGTCGGTGTATTGGACAACCCTCGACTTGGGACATTCTTAAGATAAACATGACTGTAGTTCGATAATTAATTACTTAGATGCCTTAATATTTTCCAGCCTGTCGTATTTTGAGTGATCCATTGTAGAAAGCTGAACCAGCAAAAGATAACACATGCCATTTTTGAAATGAGACGAGGGACTTCCAAACTCAGTATGCAAACCCTTGTAAAGTTTAAAAAGAAGTAGCACTGTGAAAGGGCAGTACCTTTTGGACACAGATGCAGATCTTTAACGTCGTCGCTTAACTGTGGATGTGCATGTCTGCAATGCTTTGCGATAATTTGTGCCACGAAAATGCACCTTACAGAGATCAGTCTAAAAAATGTTCAATACTGCAGTTTGTCTTTTTTGTTTTAAGATTCTTCTTACGCTTAAGCTGTCAGGAGTTGACTGTAGACAAATGCATCAATGGTGAAAGAACTTACTTTTCCTTTTTGGCATTTGTTAGGGACATAAAATTGTTTCTAACATTTCTCAAGCTTGACAGGATCTGCGCAAAAGGGGTGACCAGCTCTTCCACACGTGTTCTAGACAAACAAAAATTGCCATTAGTGAAATGAAAAAAATTGCTTGTGGCAACCAGAGCATGAAAAAACAACTCACAATGCTTACACCATGATTCAAGCAAATATTACCTTCCCATTATTAACTTCAATGAACAACTACTTATATGTATAATTACAAAAAACAAACCATTAATTTCTTCAATATGAAAACTAACACATGATTATTTTTATGAAACAAATGGCATGTTTCAGAAACAAGCTATTGCACGGATGTTTTAGTAACTGAAAAATTGCCAAGACCAAAGTTTGAACAAAAAACAAATAATTTTGTTGAATACTCTCGACCATAAGAAATCTCCACAACTACTTGTGTTATTTGACTACTAGTGTAAGCACCCCAGATACAGTGTACACTATACCACAAGTCCAGAACTACATTAATTTTATACGTAATAAGATACATGAAAATTTTGATAACCGTCACAAACTGGCCACTTGCTCTGCTACACAAGTTCAACATCACTCACGTCTGGGAATAGGGAAGATATCTGTTTTATTACAAACATTGCTTTTGTTATTCAAATGTACCAACCACAGGAACAAAAGACCCTTTGTTTCGACAGCCAGTGAGGTTCTGGTTGGCACATTAATGACGATAGGTGACATCAACGATATCTTCCCTATACAAAAAATCAATGGCACAAAGTTGTCCCTTAAACTCCAGTCCTCAAAAAAAGACAAACAGCTGTATTTAGCCTGATCATCAAAAAATAATGCTAACCCTTATGAGTAATAAGATTATGATTGAAAATAGGTAGCAAATGAGACACTTCATGTTGGATATCAAAATTGGGCGTGCATCTAATTATGAGGCCATCCCAGGGGGAGGGGGGGGGGGGGGGGGGGTCCTTGTTCCCTTGTTCCCTTTAAATATTTGCTTTTGTTCCCTTGTTCCCCAAATTACTTTCAAACTTGTTCCCAGCTTTTTGATCCCTAAAATTATTTTCATTCCCTTGTTCCCTAAAATATTTTGACATTGTTCTCCTGTTCCCCAGTTCAAATTAGCCATGTTCCCTCGTTCCCCAAAACCCCTGGGAGGGCCTCAATTATGCGCACTTGTGGACACAAGTGTGAAAAACATGCCTGCCATGCAGTGACATGTTCCTTACAACTCCATTACTGTATTCTATTATGAATGACAAATTTATTTAAAACACAAATAGCGTTGGAGTTTTCCCACCATTACAGTTCGATCATACTTAACCCCTTGACTCCCAAGCCGGCCTGAACTGGCCATTCTTAGTACTTTATGATGTCTAACGTTATTCGTCATGCGGGAACCCCTGGGAGTCAATGGGTTAATCACTTGCTGAAATTCTACGTCCCCAATAACCCGTTGACTCCCAAGTCAACCTGAACTGGTCATACTTAGCATTTTTTACTCTGTTTAACGCCAGACAATTTTACTAGTAGATGGGGAACCCCTGGGAGTCAATGGGTTAACAGAAGTATCATCTTGTGCTAAATGTCAGCTATCATATCCAACATTTCCCTAGTAGCCTGAAAAGGGGCTTAACTTATGACAAGGTGATTCATCCTAACTTTCTTGTAAATGTTATCCCAGCTGGAGATTAAACAAGATAAAGTGATATGGTTGGCGAGAAAGGCAACTAAGCAAATTCCACAAATAAACAATTCTTTAACTTGTAAACGCGTTCAATATTGTCAAGGGCTTTTGTTGCATTACCTCCTGGTAGCGCATAGAGACTGGGTCGCTATGTGATTCCCAAATATGGAAAACCGACATGATGTATTGCTACGTTCCCATGTTTTTACACACGAAAAAGCAGTTAAATTCGCACCTGTTAATTTGCCAAAGACAAAGAAAACCTAGGACCTTAACAATGTTAACCCCATCAGCTCTCAAGAGACTTAATACCAGAAAAACGTGGTATAATTTGAAAAACCTTAAATGCTGAAAGAAAATACTACTTGTTTTGGTGATGACATAGATCTGCGCTATGAACAAAAATTTTAACGTGCTGCCTAAGAAAATTTTTCCGAAGCCCTTCAGGCTTCCAACATTAGAAGTTCGTAGCCTGAGTAATTTTTTCAAGAGCCCAGAAAGTGAGGATGAATCACCTTGTGATAAGCTCGGGCTACTCCTTCAGAAATTTGGTTGCCTGTGCTGGCACGTAAGGCTCCCCAGGCGACCAGGCAACTGTTAGGCAGCAGCCTTGACGCATATTTACTCAAGATTGCACTCACTTAAACGAAGAACACCAATATTATTATTAATTTTGTTTTGATTATTCAAACTATTTCAAATTAATAGTTTCTCCAAAATTGAATGAACCAAACAAAAAATAAAACACAAGGACACTGTGAACATTATGAAGCAGTATGAAATGATTGGCATTTATTTGCAAGTCGGAAATCAAAACTACAACCTACATTACACGGCATAATTATGATAACAAACATCAGAATTAATGATACCCCGTATAAACAAGAGGTGCAACTCAAATTATCGAAAATGTTGCACAAGGGGTCCCTCTCTGCTGGTAGAGCAGAGCCTGTATCATGTGAAGTTCTCATTTTAATAAAATAATAATATCTGACTTGCTACTTGCCCTTTCTCCCAGTCAGAGACTGAATTGCTAAGGCCACAGCTCAACAAGGTTGGGCCGAAGGAGCTGTGCAGCCAGCTATGTGCTAGGCTGCTGAACACGGTCCATGCATGACCTCGGAGCACAGCACTACAGCCAGATGGAATAAGCTGGGAGTGATTTTGAAACTGAAGATAACAATGGAAAAACAGACTTACCCTTCACTGAAAGAATGATGCCTTGAAGTAACACACTTGGATGCTAGTTCAAATTCACTGTCAGATTTATAAAGGAATGATTCCCGTCGTTGGGTGGGGACATGTAGTGTGAGCCTGTCCCCATCTGATCTCTCAACTGAGTCTTCCCCTTGGGACGAATACTTTGATCGTTCACGCTTCCTTGGAAAGCTGCCAGGCAACAGAAAACAAGAAAAATTAATCAATAGACTCCTAAAAGTAAGGTCTAATAGATTTTACATGTACTCTGTCCAATGCCAGATGACTTTACTCGTCAAAAAGGGGGGGGGGGGGGGGGTGGTGGTTATACAATACAACACATACTTAATCGACCACTCCCCATAGGGGATTTTCAGGACCAATAAAACACAATCAACGAAACAACACAACACAACACAACACAACAACAGTTAAGACTCCCAACTGGCTGGAGGCAAACCAGTTGGCTATTTACAAGTGCATCCAAGAAGTTGAACCAGGGACTACCAGGAATAAATTGAACGAGTGGTCATAACGACTCTTGAACACGGGAGCTCCGGATCTCAAGGCAAGCACTACAACGACCACAAGGCCGCACTACCTCATATTAATGTTACTGTAGTTAAAGTTAGTCTGCGTCAAACCTTGAGATGCAAATTAACTTTTATAGTCATCGTTATTTCAACGTTTTGAAGCACTAAATACATAAACAAAATGGACTAGACTGTTTCAGTTTTAATTCTCACCAACTTGGAAATCATTCTATCGGCAGCAATTATTTCTAGTTCAGTATGTAACAAACACTTTAATACAATGTTGTTATCCTTAATAATAAATTAATATCAAGAAGACTGACTTCAATAATATTATCCGCTTAAAAACAAAAGGCACCTCAAAAAACAACAAATGCAAGTACAGCTGTAGTACATCACTTATGATTGAAACTGGCAGATACCAAGTCTTTTTCACTATCTACTACAATTAATTGTATTAGAGTATTACTGTTTGCTTATTTGGACAGCAAAACCACTGACTTGTGATTATCCTGGGGTGCTTTCAAACATTTCAGAAAAGATCTTTGAAAATATTTTGCTCTAATCGATTGCACTACCGATGTAGTGACTTGCTGCGCTCATGTATATATCGAACAATAAAAGGTAAGTGTCGCTTCGCTGATTCCATTGTTTTCAAACGCGAAGCCGATAGTGTTTTTGCATAGCTTATTTCTCAAAAATAAAGCTCACATCGGTAAAAAAAATACCAGGGAAATGTTCTTAAGTTTATTTCCAGTCAACTTGCAAAATTTGGGCTAGTTTTGAGTAAAACTGAAAATCGACCGAAATTGTCACTTGCTAGGTTTTTGCATCCAGCCCTTCAATTGACCTAAAAATTTTCGATTTTTTTTTCCAGAAAAGATCTTGTTCCATTGAACTTCCAAACAAAATTGTCAAAAATTTCTATTGAACGAAAAGTTCCCCTAGTCATACAAGTAAACAATACTGTTTTCGAGCTGAATGTACATGGCTGCAGTTTCCATGCAGCCGTGGCAGTTGTTTTTAAACATAGATGTAGTCCAGGGTCACAAATCAAACGAAAGGTTCTGAGCAGCAGTGTTGTTTGTTGCTTTATCCAAGGAGGTTCTAACGTCTACATCTTTAGTCCAAAAGTGTGACCATACAAATGCTACTCAGGCTATAATACTTTCCCATGGTACCAGTATTATGTTGCAAGAATTAAGCTATGGTGGTTGTACAGTAAATGTTTGTGTCTGAGGGTGAAATCCTGAAGTACTAGTGTGACCATTCCAAATTGACATTTGCATCTGTATCAAGTCTGAAAGTGGGAGTAATAATTTGTACAAAAAATACTCAAGTACCACTTTTTTGAGTAGGGTGTTTATTTTACACAAGTCTGAAGATCAAAAATATTTGAAATATTCTTTCCCCAATGTGGAAGAAAAAGGAGTTAAGCTCCTTTGTATGACACTAGTAACAACTGCATGAGGATTCATATTAATAATTTCATTTCAAGTAGTTCATCAATCACCACATGTACAC
The DNA here is from genome assembly GCF_036669935.1 of Montipora foliosa. Classification (NCBI taxonomy): domain Eukaryota; kingdom Metazoa; phylum Cnidaria; class Anthozoa; order Scleractinia; family Acroporidae; genus Montipora; species Montipora foliosa. Next base: position 9,749,692 of record NC_090878.1, on the reverse strand, counting down.
TGATATCAAATAATGTTTAAACTCTGTGCTGCAATTTGGTTGAAATACTTGACAAAGAGACTCACAGTTAAAAGGACTAACTTGAAAGGAGACATGAAGACCATAGCTTCCTACTTACAACAATAAATTTTCACTCTTCATTAACATGAATAGCGTAATGTTTTTAAGAATGGTCAGTGTTAAAATGAAATGCCTCACATATTTGGGTATTAAATTTCAGAAAACATTTAACCTCTACAAAGCTATTTAAAACATGTTCTTTTTTACAGTACATGTAAATAAAAACCATTTTAGAAGCCAGAAGCGACTAAAGGAGCCATTTTAGTCAAATATTTTAGGAAATATTCTGCCACTTAACTTACAGTAGGTCTGTATTAACATCAAGCCACCGACTCAAAGAGGAAGATCTTAGCAAAAATGCAAATTACTCAAACTGAAAACACGACTGTCTGAAAAATTCTTAAGCTTAAGCAATCATCCATGAAAAGCACATCACAATAAAAAATTCTAACTGTTCAGTAATCTAGTGTAAATGGAAAATTAGACACTGACTTATAAAGGTTCATGTTATGAAAAACAGTACTCCTTGCTCTATTCATGTACATGTGTAAGTTTACATATTTAGATTCAATGGATGTACAGGAGCTGGAGCATAAACCTTTTAATCACCTGTTTCTGTTGTGAATACTGGTAATAAACAAGCCACACAATTCTAGTCTCAAAGATTTAGTATTCAAAAAAAAGAATTCCTTCCTGTAAAGTGCTGATAACACACTTCACTCAAAAAAACAGTGTTACAGGCTCCAAACACATTCAATTTCATATTAAATGTCAACCTGTTTCTTGAGAAATCTTTGAAGATTCTACTCAAAAATTACTTTGAATAACTGTAAGAAAAATTAACCTTTGGGAAGAAAGGCCCAAACCATTTAAATGGGAACCGCATGACAAACTTCAAAAACTGAAATTTGCACATATAGCCACTAGATAATGACAGAAATACTCTGACATCTTTGTAGATTTTGGAATGAATTTTACATGGTACACAATTTTGTGAACACCTGTCAAGTCAAATCTTGCTAAAATATAGCCTGAACTACAGAAATATATAGAAATAAGAAAACGGAAATGTTAAAAAACAGACTAAAAGGAAGAAATACCATGTTGAGGTCTGTTTCCTTGAACCCACGGCCCCCATGTTTTTGTGCTCTATTAGCATTAGACCAGCTGGCAAAAACCGATTTCTGATCCATGTTGTGTTTTTGTCGATTTTCCATGTGTCATGTTGACTCTGTAACCAGCCTCTAGAGTAGTAGAGTTGATAAAGTCAAGTAAAAACTGAAAACATACATGGTTCACCCAAGTTTGCTTGAATATTTTGCTTTTCGGATTAATACATTGAGTAGAAGTTCAGTACAGTCCATATATGGAGGTGGTCCATTGTTTGCCATTATGGCAGCAGCTGTATTTGATGACAAAGACAGGAGACTTGCATAAATCAACCAGTATTATTATTAATATTATGTTAAAAAAGAAATGTTTAATGGCTTTCCATCTTGAATATTAAAAAAAATTGTTCAAAACCTTCCTTTTAATCCATGCTTTCCATCTTAAAGGACTTTTGCATGGTTAGGAAAATATAAAATAGGAAGGAAAATCATGATTATGAACATTGATACTACAATACACTCAGAAGTTAGCCAAAACTATTCTAAAAGCTCATTTTACAATGTAAGTTCCCCATCAATTAAAGCAAAGGGAACTGTTAAGCCTGAAATTTATTCCTTGTAGGCCATGTGATACAACAGCAATCAATCAAGCTTGCAAAAGCTACAAACACAACTGCATGCATTATTTATAATTTTATGTGCCATAGAAACAGAATACGTTTTGGCTGGAATGTCAGACTCATCTGCTTCTTACACTAAGCTATAAAACTGACAGACAATTACCTGTATCATTTACACCTTTTATCTGCACAAAATGCAGGGTAAACGTGTAAACTGCATTAACAAAGATGGCTGCATTCAACACAACATTAGCTAAGCCCGGATGATATGTAAATCTGACATCCACACTGCAGGCCCTCCTTGTTTGCATTCAATCAAGTGTAAATTGGTGACAAACAGTAGATTTAAAAAAAAAAACCTTCCAGTAATCAGTGGTTCACAAATTAAAAATGTTGGTCAAAAACGGATGTCTTGTCAAGTTTTTATCCTCTATAGTGGTAATGCTTTGATGAGCCATAACAATCAAACAATTTTTTTCCTTCAAAATGTTAAGACCAAATGCTAGACTACCATGAAATGCATCTTCTATCAATATCTTCTTGACATACCAATACCAACACAACTTCTAAAGTAACGCCACCACTATTGTCTTCTAAAGTACATTCTACTCCCTAATTATGAAAGGCCTATTTGAAAAGTTGCATTTTATATTCACCAACCAAATACATATCTGACTTCATTAAATTAAAATGCTATCGATCCTTTAATTCAAACATCAAATTTAAACATTCTTAATCTGAATAATTTGTAAAATGTTACCACAACATGCACCATCCCTAAGGCCTAGTTGAAAAGTTGCATTTTATATTCACCAACCAAATACATATCTGACTTAATTAAATTAAAACGCTATCGATCATTGAAATCAAACATCAAATTTAAACATTCTTAAACTGAATAATTTGTAAAATGTTACCCACACCATCAAAAACATGTACAATGTACATTAATTAATTGCTACAAAGAAAAATAAAGACGACCATGAAAGGATAAACATTTAAACAAATTAGCTTGATATGTCAAAAATGATGATAATTTGATTTGATAATGGAAACAATAATGAAATTATAAAAATTGTGATAACAACATGGTAACAATTTTCAGAAAGGGTTACAAAGTCTGATACAATGACAGTGTAAGATTGAACATTAATAAATTATTGCTGCAAATTCGGAAATGGAAACTCATGACATGTAGTTGTTGTGGTTCAAAGTTTTTCTTGGTTTAAAATTTTTCAAACCAGTCCAATTTTGATTCTTCTTTGTCTGATATTCATGATCATAATATGAAACAAAGGGAAATCAAAATTGAACTGGTTTAAGAATTTTGGAACCAGGAAAAACCTTTAAGCACAACATGGATATTATTTTCTTTATGGGGACTTTGTTGCCTTCGGTCCCCACAACAAAAATCAGATCGCGACTTTGCAATGAATGGTACTGGAATTTGTCATGTTCGGCCCTGGGATCCACATGTCCCCCATATTGCTGTGCCTGGTATTTTTTGCAGGTTCCAATCTTTTCTTCAAAAAAAAAAAAAAAAGATTTTGTAAAAACATTAAGCATAGGAAATAAAAGTCAATTATTTAGGCTTCACTGTAAACTTGCCATTATTGTTGTTTTTTTCTTCTACAAAATTTAAGGCATATCACGGACTATTGGCTTGTTGAGCGATAAGCACAAAGCTTATATGTGAAGAAAGATGAAATCAATCCAACCACTCCTGCCTGGAGCCTTGCAAGAGTGTATCTACGGGAAGCAACAACATTACAATCACATTCATTAAGGATTTTGTTTGAACAAAAAATTCAAGCTCTTAGGAAAGGATAACAACACCTTGAATAAAATAATATTCTATTCCACGGACTATCGTAATGAAGACAAGTTTTCCATGACAATCTTGTAACTGATGATTTGAGGTTAAGAATAAATTTGCATAAGTTTAATTAATTAGAAAATGAGGTACATCCTGTAAATGAAAAGGAGATGGAAGCATAAATTTGGAACAAAATTTACATTTATGCAGTCATGCAGAAAAAATAATTTATTACATAAACACTACAGTTATGTTAAAAAAAAAAAAAAAAATTAATCCCTAAATAAAAAGCGAAAATTCATGAAAACTTGGATGAAAAAAGAATGAAATAACGAATTCACGAAAGGAAAAAAGTGTCAGTCATTATAATATAAAACTAATAGAGTTGCGTGAATACAAAAAAGGATCCATTCCATTTAACAAAAATCGGACGACCTCTTAATGCGAATCCACAGATTTCGGAAAAATTACATATGCATTTAAATGTGAAATTCTGCCCGCTCGTTTAAAAATACGAATCTCAATATTGCGTACATTTGCATCAAAAGTTTTCCACAATTTTCTTTCATTAATTGGTTTAGTGCCACGTGTTCGGCCCAAGTAACAAAAATATTGTCAATCGCCAACTTTTAGCTTCCGAGACGAAAGAAAGTGAAGTCAAGAGACAATAGTTTTAACTTGGAGACAAACCAAAAGATTTACATCTTAAACCTACAATAGATTGACAGAATGCACACCAGCTGTCTATTTTGAAAACGTACCGTACATGTGTGCTTGAATTTATTCGAGTTAAACTGTCATGGCAGTAGATAGTTTTCCGCCAAAAAACACACAGTGCTTTAAAATAAATTATCAATAGCTATAGCTTCTGCTTGGAACTCATATCAAATTGATCCACCACATTCATAAACAATTCTCTTGAAAAGTTATCGTAGTAATATAACAGCACAAAAATGTTGAATAGACCATAAAATCTCCGATAAAAAAACGATTTTACGGTAATGTTCCCACAGAACCACGATTCTTTGCAAGTGAATGCTTCTGTGATTACCGGTATCACTTTTTCCTGAACCGACCAACAAATTTAGCGGCCGGTGAAACCACAACATTTTGGCAAAATCGAAAACTAAACGTATGTTGACAGAATGTAAACAAACTCGCCGTGTCTTCTTACTAGCTCCGGGCAATATTATTTGTATTACGAATGAGTGAGCAGAAGAACACAAGGAAAAACAATAAAACTTTAAAAAGAGCTTTTCATGGAGACAGTGCCCTCGATTTCAACCTTCAAAATCGCACGTGTGGTGTAAAAACGTAAAACCACGTAAGTGATCGATAAATTAACACGAGCACACAAAAACTTTAAATTACAAACCTTGTTTTTCCCTCGCCTTCCGTTGACACTTCCTCGCCTTCGTCAGTGGTGAGGGAGATTTTCAACGAAGATCTTTGCGTTTTCCACGTTTCTGACATAGTGGAGGTGGTAACTGCGCTCACGTTCCTTAGAAGTGTCCAGTTTAACTACAACGCAACAAGAGAAAAAGAATGTTTACTAACAGCTTTGCGCATAATATAAAAGCAATGCCCCCGGGACATTTTCAGCGAATACCGATCACTGTTGTTTATTTATACCATCATAAATTGAAGGATCTATGGCCTCGTACGGTAAACGACAAAGATGCAGTTCATTTCAAGGAATTGTTATGCACCCACGAAGAATTATCGGTGATTAACCTACCGGTGTATAGCTTTGGATCGGATAAAACTTTGTCCCTGCTGCAAAAGACACCGATCCACGGTTTCTACCTAGAGAGGAGACAGATCGAAGACTTGATCTGACCGTCTTCGTGGCGTTCCTTTCACGCCGATCAAAGGTTCTCAAACAAACACCGAGTAATCCGAGAAACACAATGTGGATTACATCGTAGAGATCGAATTGAATGAATAGCTGTTCAAATGAAAATTTCGCCAAAGACACCCAAAGATAGATCAGTTTAGCAATCATTATGAGCTGATTTTTCGGAGAACCGTTCGAGGACCACAAGCTGCCTCCTCAACACTCAATTTTAACTAACGAGTGACATCACAAGCACACATTAAGTGCCGTAATTAACATAAGAAAGACAATGTCACGACCAGTATTTAAAGGAGGATTGTTTTTTAATTTCATATTTTTTGGTCCATTAAAAAGGCTTCAAAGTGGAAAATTAGAATTAAAGAGACTGTCACCTCAACTGGAAAATACAGTTTCTCACACAGCGCCAAATTAACTGCACGATTGATTCTGTCCCTCGATACTCGATGTATTGGTTCTTATTTCAAAATCATTAGATGTCTATGAGTTTATATGACAGGTCATTTACGAGAGAAAGATAATAAACCCGAAGTGACCTCCATCCACACCAAGCCATTGTGAGATGTGAAAGCAATTGAAGGACACGGAAATATTTGCATTTAAGAGTATCAGATTTGATCGGAAATCTTCTGCAATTTACATAAAACCGAAAAATAAGCTATGCATAAATGATGTTCATAGATCGCTGGCCATTAGCTATTGATCCTTCGCAAAACAGAGCTCTTTATGAATATCATATCTGTCATTCAAAGGAGATTACCATGATAGAAAACCATTGACCCCTCTAGAAGCTAGGCCAGCGAAAACAAACCAAGAAAGTTATTCAAGCGTAATAGTAAATTGTTGAAGGCTGGCTTACTAGTTTTACAAACACGAGGGTTTTTTGGGATTTGTGTTATAAATTTCCCTTGAAAAAATCAGCTATAAGTCGATATTAGGCAAGCAAAACTAATTGTTTACGGAAAGGTACAAGGTTTCACGAATTATTTCAGTTTTGTTAGTTCTGGTTCACGTCAACTCTGTTCAAATTAAGTCAGTAATGTTTCAATTTTCGCTTTACTTTATATATTGATAAGCTGTGTTGGTGCGAGGAAAAGCGCCGCGGGCCAAAACATGCCATACGATCTGCTGAAAAAGATTATAAAATACAGTGATCAAAACAATTTTTGCAGAGTGGATTGCCCAAGTCAAAGACTGATTGCTGAACAAAATTTATAGCATCTGGGAGCTACGAAAATGACAGCATTTCCACCTTTTTAAACAGATGCACATGGCGCTGTCAGAACCGTCAAGATGAGGATAGTAAAATTTAAAATGGTCATGCAGAGCTTACGTTTAAGTTTTTTTCTTTTGTATTTTTTTTGGAAGAGAATGTCGTTATATTTTTACGAGGATTTTGGAAGTTTTGCTTTCAGAAAAATTTGGTGTCGCAGAGTCGCTTCGACACCGAGTACACTGAACTATTCAGTTGAGCGATTTGTCTTTTGGACACGAAAGATCATGCAGATGTAAGATCATGATGGGCCAAAAACCAAAAAAAAATTTCATTTCTTGAAAAAAATATTATGATCACCCGAAATTTCCAGCGTTCGATACAGGTTTGTCAAAATGAATATTCTGAAAGCTTAAAAATTAAACGGCCGGGCGAAAAAAAGAGATAAAGAACATCTCTTCTAACTATGGAAGCTTTCCATTTGACACTGACCGGCCTACAACTTGAACGCCTTTAAATTCAGTAACACACTTCGAGGATGTATATATTCCCCCAGAAGAATGCGAAGGATTATCATGCAAGTGTTTCCTTCAAATTGTTGCATTTTCTCTGCAAACTGATGGGTCTGGCCGGCCGGTTCTGACAAAAGGAAAGCGCCCTATGACGAGTATTACCTCCTTTGAAAAAGTCGTTGCTTCATATTTTCGCTGCTTCGACATGTCGAGGACAAAGAAAATCGTGGCTTTGCAGGACAGGACTGTGTTACAGAAAAATCAATTGATTTCACAAGTTTCTATAAAGAAATCATTCTCGCTGAACAAAACGCCGTAGTATACCAAAAGATGTCCATAAGACTGGAAGCCAATCCAAAGCAGCTGTCTATTCTTAAACAGGTGTTCATTGTCTGCTCATTGGCTAAAGGAACTTACTGACTAACTTCTTGTAAATTGCCCTTTGCCGAAACGGCTTGTATTCTTTCAAATGCGTGATTAAGAAAAAGACCAAACAAACAAAAAGAACAAAAGTAATTTTAAAAAAAATAGTTTTAAGCTGCAGAAAGGGCTCGATTGGCAGGGGGACGAAACGAGTAGAGTTTGTGTTAACATATTTTCCTTCCACGCGGATACTCTGGCGTTGAAATCAATTGAAACATGTACGGGCAAAACCAATGTTTAAATTTTAGATTAAAAGCTAAACAAGTGTTTTCCTATAAACTCATGACCTTCTTCGTATTTTTTTCTTTTTTTTTTTTTCGAGAACTAAAATATCGGGGTCGCTCGTAGGACTGTAACGCGAGAAGACACAGGGTGAAAAGGGGGCGACGTCTTTAAAGAGAAAAAAATAATTTGATGGAGGCGCTTTCCACTCAAGAAAAATTTGTGAATCAAGCCCAAAGGAACGCGGTCAATACACAAAAATATTGACTACGGACTGAGTATAAAATACCGGATGTGAAAACACTGTCATGCTAAAGTCAGGTTAATGACATGGTACAAACTAGTAATTATCATGAGTAAGTGGAATGCTGCCGAGACGTAGGGATATGTAGCACATGATGTCCTTGTTAGTTGTATGTGGTTATTGAAAAAAATGAGTTGGTATGGAATCGTGTGACTGTATGCTGTAGCTTGTAAACCTCCAGTCTATATAGGTTCGTTTGCATTTTACAATGAGTAGATCCCCTACTGAGAAGCTTTGTTCCTAGCAGGTTGATCCAGCTGATTAAAACAGAAACATTTGTTTTGACAGTAAAATGTCATAACAGGGAAGACGAGATTATTGACGGCTATAGATGGTTTTCAATCACGCGATGAGACCGCCATGTTGCTGCACAAAACAAGAGCAAATTATGTCCCATGTTTTGCATTATAATAGAGTCAATTTCCCAAACGACTTTTTTCTCTATTGTTCTGTCCACCAACATGGCTGCTGTGACGTCAGGTGAAAACCATCTGCAGGGTATTTTCACTCACGTGATCAGTAATGACGGATGCTACGTCACGGACAGACGACGCGGACCAGTTATCCAGCTGTTTGCTGGGAGGAGGATGTTAACCGAACTCCCAAAACGATTGGAAATCGAACCGAAGGTAAGATATGCAAACGACTTCCTGTGACAGAACGTTTGACTTAAGAGAAAAATATTGACTTTAAAGGCTCTTGCCTCATTTTCGGCGGTCCATATCAACATGAATTGTGGAGCGGATCCTTGTATTTCGAAAACGAATGACAACATGTGACTGATCCCGTCCCTCACTTCATCTCTTTTGCAGCACACATTAGATCCGAGGCTCCGGTGATTGAGCGACCTTTGAACTGGAGATAAGCGCATGCGCATCTGGTTTAGAATCGGTCTCGTTATTTTTCAAGTGCGCAAACCCATAATGAAAAACTCAAACATGCTCCGTCATTCTTTTCTCCAGTCTATAAAGCCAAGGTTCATATCTATCAAAAACCAGTTGAAACAGCTTTAAGATGGAAAAGCAAGTGTATCAAGTGTAAGAATGACAGAATTCCATTCACCCTCACTTTCCATCCTCGTAATCACGCAGTCAAAAGCATCATTCTTAGTAATTTTAAATTACTCCAAAATGATCCCGAGACTGGTAGAATCTTTTCGCAACCTCCACTTATTTCATTCAAACGCGACAAAAACGTAGGCAACTTTTTAGATAGAAGCGCGCTCAAAACTAACGAGCAACCCGGCAC
>NC_090878.1:9715310-9730310 GCF_036669935.1 Montipora foliosa | reverse complement strand
AATGATATAGACCAATAAGAAATAATGAGTCTTACATCTAAAGACTGCTTAAAACCATGGAACAATTGGGAAAAAAAAATATGTGCACACAAGAGAGAGGTACATGTTGAACATAAAATTAGCCAATGAGAAATAGATGCCAATATCCGGAGGATGAAGGCTAAACGAGGAAAAAACGCGCGCGAGCCAGTCTTACAATGCTTTTAAAATATTCACTGGGTCACGGGGCCTCCAACTGCTAGTGTGAAGTGCCCAACAGAGTTCTTTAAGCCAGAAGATCCGATTTTAAAGGCGTCGCCAAAAATAAAAATAGTGATTGAGAAAAGGGCTCTCATATCATATCATATATCTTTATTTACCCTCGGATTTTTAGAGTAGCTTGGTGTAGCTAATATCTCCGAGCATTTACCCTCCCAACCAGGATACACCACAGAAGACAGACCACAACACCGGGAACTACATGCCCTACTCTTTACGACAAGTGTGCGGGTTCTTTCACGTCCCACAGGATTATGAACATTGAAGGGTTGTGAGACGGGACCTCCGGCTTATCGTCCTTATCTTAGACTAGAGAGTCTAACCATTTGCAGATGTAATTACAAAGGCAGCACTTTCTCCTCAGTTATTTAAAGACCCTGAGTGTTCTCAGCCTTCCTTCGGTGACTTCCTACCAATCACAACAGAGACAGAAAATCCAAGGGAACAATTTATTATTATAACTAGAGCCTCAAGCGCGGGAAAACACAAGGGACGTCGAGCGATATAGTTCAACATTTAAAAAATTCGGTATAGGGGTAAAATTATTAAAAGAACCAATTAAAAATGAAATCTTAAGCCTGCTGCTTAACGAGGGGAAAATGGAATGCACGCGTTAACACAGAGATTTATCAACGAGTTTACGTCACGGCAGGGGTCAAATGGAAAGTTACTGCTTGCAAAAGCATCAAAATTCTCTTGTACTCGTGTCACTCTTTTGGGGAGTTACTTGGTATTTGTAGATAACAAGGTACGGTTTAGGATTTAAGTCTCGCAGCGGTTTACAATTCTTTCTCCGGCAAGGGTAAGCCGATCAGACGTCAGCTTGTAAGCGATAAATTAGCTTCAGTTAAATTAGTTTCTTTGTTTTTTGGAAAAAAACACAAATTTCAGCCCGAACTTTGAAGTAAACACTCTTTGCTATATCAATTCGTTTTTTTCTTCGGCCAATCACCAGGCAACGCCAAGGCAGAATTAAAACTGTAAGGAAATATACGGGAAATTAGGAATGCATGTTAACTTCATTTGACAAGGTTAATTCACCATTTACAACTTAAAATACGATTATTCCGAATTACATCAAGTACAATGTAAATCTAAGTCTAAAGCATAAAAAATCTGGTTACGTCTAAAAATTCATAATTCTGTAGTTACTGAAGAGGAAAGTACGCGTGGGCTGATGAGAGACATTTAGTGATTCTGCCTGTCAAGCTGTTCTCTTGCGGTACTGAATATAACTTTTTTGGTACTAATAAAGCCGTCATTTTTGTCACTGTCTAAGGGCCGATTTACACGATACGATTTTGTCGCATGCGACAAGCTCACAACAGGCCTACGACATGACTTACGATTGTCGCAGCGTTTTAAAACATGTTTTAAAATGCTACGACATTTTTTCTGACGTACACAACAATTGTAAATCATGTCGTGGGCCTGTCGTAAGCCGTTGTCGCATGCAACAAAGTCGTACCGTGTAAATCGGCCCTAAGAAACTTTTAAAAGCAATGAGCATAAGGAGGAAAAAACCGCCCATTTTAGTGCCTTAATACTTGTCTATGGCTTAATAGCCCGAAATTACCAATCACCTTCTTCCCTCTGTGGTCAAATTAATTTTAAATGACGCGATTACAAGCAATGAAAATTCGACCACGATCACCTGTGTATATTTTTTTCATTTCCTAGCCAGACCACAAAAGAAAATTAAGGAGCAATAAAAATTTATTGCTTTCTTTTGTCATTCAAAAGAAGAACAAAGTCGCATGCCGAAATTTAAGTTAGAATTTAATATCAATAAAAAAACATCTAAAACAGCAATACTTCCTGAACCAAATTCAATTCTGATCCGATATAAACAAGATTAATTTAGTTTCAGCGCGGATGTAACTCTGACATATCGCTATTAACGAAAAAAATACAGAAAAGAAAAAAATGGAAGAGAGGACAACATTTCCTCCATGTTCAGGTGATTAGCTGTGATCAAATATAAGTACAGTATTGGAAATATAAAGATTTGTAGTTAGTTACTGTACAGCCAGGTCAAAGAAACGCTTGTCCTTCAAATAAATAAACAAATACAACTCCGTCTGCATTCAGAAAACTGATATTTTTCGAACAATTGCAGACTTTCGCTTTGTTTCTCAATACCACAGCGCTCTAATGGAAATGATACGCCTACAAATGGATGAGAAAATGAAAGAAACACTTACCCGATTAACAATTTTTTCAATGCAACTGAATTTTGTTCTCCAAAGGTTGTGATTCCAAGAGCTTAAGTCCAAACACTAGCCTTTAAAATTCTACCAACGAAATGAAATATTTTGTCTTAAAGATAGCTGAATAAATTACGTGGGTATTAACTGCTCAATCATGTTGGGTAGACAAAGCCAAGTTTTCCACCAGCTTTCAACCGGCTTTCTGTTAAATTTTAACTTGTGAACGACTGTTAACTGAACCAGCGCTTCACTTGGACCGACCACGCTTTAGAGGAACTGGCAGCGACTATAAATGCACATTTTTCCTTCTTAGGAAGTGCTTCACCAGATGTTCGTTTACAGTAGATCGCGTCTTGTGTAATTTTAATCAAGCACAGAGATTTAAATGCATGAATATTGTTGCCACCTCTGAAACACACCTGTGCTTCATTGCCCATTCTCGTTTCCAGAACCCTCCTTTTCCATGGCCACGTGGTCGGCGAAATGGAGGGCTCTGGTCGCACCTAACAATTCAATTTTTTTTTCATTTCCTGATAGAAAGAGTATGCGCAGAATGAATTTAAATTACAAGCGCTACTCATTACATTTTACCTCCGGTCCACATGGCAAGAACAACTGGAGCAAAGCCCGCTTCACAGAAGATTAAATAAAATCTTTTGAAATATAGCGACCTCAAAGCTATGACCACGGCGTAAAAAGCGCGCAAGTTTCCTCGAAATCACTGCCTCGCCTGCACCTAGCTTTGGCGCAATCAAAGCCTTTTCATGCACTTCTTCGAAACAATCCATGCACTGAGGAAGCAGCCAATATACCACTATGCCCTCTTCCCTTTGTTAGGACTGATAAATTTGAAAGTATTGCGCATACTCTAACGGATGTCCAACATTTACGGATATCCGGTATTTAGCTTCATGACTTTCACTTTTCTTGTTGCTGTATTTAGCAGAGACTACTTGTTTTTGAAAGGTGGCCCGCCTAGAATAGCCGCTTTGCTAATTGCGGGTCACCTAGGACTGTAATTTGTCATTTTTAACTGCAATAAACTGATTGATTGATTGATTGATTGATTGATTGATTGATTGACAAGAGCCCAACGCTTCGCAGACCACGTGACGAAAAGAAAGGGAGGGTGCTGGGGAGGAGAATATTTATCCCACATTCAATTTACGTCTCTTGACATGTCTTCATTTGATGCGCGGAAGCTGAAGATTAAAAGGCGCAACGAATGAGAGAGTTCTTAGATACAAATTAAGAACTTTACATCGAAGCATACGCCATGCGCTTTACACGTTCTTCGTTTTTTTTTTTCAGCGGGGATAATTCGTATTACGTCGGGTTTGCCGAGGGGCAGTGTTGGTGTGGAGGTAAAAGCATTCGCCTTCCACGAATTCTATTGCCGAACTCGAGGTCAGGTGCAGGCTGAGTTTGTGGTTTAACGATTCTGCTCCGAGAGGTTTTTCTCCAGGTATTCCGGTTGAAGTATAAGTACTACAACTTTGAGAGCTTTCTTCTGGTTCTTCCGGTTTTACCCCCAGATTTTTTTACCCCTTTGATTTGATTTGACTTGCTCTAATTTGATTTGATTTGATTTAAAGTCTCCCCAAGAAGTGGAGCTTGAGACTTGAATAAAGTGATTATCATCATCATCATCATCATCATCATCATTACCGTGACTATCATCATTACGTATCTTCAACAAAATCATCATCGTCATCATCATCATCATTATTCATCGTCATCGGCGTCGTTGACGTCGTCATCATCATCATCATCATTATTATTATTATTATTATTACTACTACTACTATCGAAGGAAAACAACATTCCCGTCCATCCACCGAAGGTACGTCTTAAACAAATAATACCTTGTAGGATCACTATCCGGGAATTCCACGTGCTCATGCGCACTGGGGACTAAGGTCAACACTGTGGCCCTCATTCGGGCCTCCTATCATTGCGATCGTATGTGGGTTGAGTTCATTCTCGTCACCAGAGCCTCGGATCTCAGGTCTGCGCATGACTCTAGGCTCTGGGAAACTCTACATTGTAGCACATGCGCCGTAGGGTTCTTACAGCCACAAATTGACTATTTGAACCTTACGGCGTCTGCTCTCGCCTCGTGCTAACATAAATCCACCAATCAGATAATGTTTTACAGCGGTTATCAGTAACACGCGCCCCTCAACGACATTTTTCCACATTCGAAAATAAAATTTAGGTTGACGTCATTCAATCGTTTCCATGACGAATACAACTGCCGCCAAGAGAACAGAAGTATCGTCATGGAAACATTTGATTCACGTCCACCTAAATTTTACTTTCGAAATATGAAAAAAAGTCGTTGAAGGGCGCGTGCGACAGATAACCGCTGTAAAGAGGGTCTGAATGGGGGGGGGGGGGGGGAGGGTCCACATGCAACCTCGTTCCCAGTACCTTTTCCCTGGCTTGGGGGTGGGGCGGGCAAGCTTTGTCGGTTGTCGGTAAATCCCAGTTAATTTTTTTGTCGCTAGTCGGTAATTTTTCCCTCGTTTTGTCGGTAGTCAGTAATATTTTCTAGCCCTTTGTCGCTAGTCGGTTAACCCCATTCACACCCTCTGTAAAGAACATCAGCTATTGATAATTAGCATTTTTTTCCGTAAAATCCTTCATTTTACCGTTATGTTTCTTGGAATGACAATTGTTCCAAGGAAATATGGCCACTGTGAGTGAGTCACAGATGTTCCATTTGCCAATATTTGATGACCACTAAGCCAATAAAAGCTCTGGAAAATGTAATTTAAGGGTTTAGCCTCATGAAATTGCGGGCCTCCTCTTTTTTAGTTTTTTATTTTATTTTGCGGAAAACAATGTTCAGTCGATGGTGAAGGGAAATCGCAAAAAATGTTCTTAACATATGAAATGACGCAAGTTTGACAAGAAGGACATACGGAACTCAGTTTTAACCAAGTGGCGCGTAACTTCAACCCGATATTTCAAACCGGATGTCATATCTGAAAAAAAAGACTCACCAGTTGCAAAAGGTAGCGGAAGTCAACATGCACCTGTTCTGTTATACCCCATTAAAAATGGCAGTATAAACAGAAGAATTTGCCACAGCGTGTTCTCTTTGGCCACCTTTCACTCAGTCAGACATTGCGTTCGTGACAACATTCGAATTCGCACACTGGGAAAATCATAGTCGCGTGTACAGCGTAGGGTGTACGTCGCACTTACGTACGTGCGCAGTGTTTTGAGTGGCGTTTTCCACTTTTTTTATCAGCTATGCGTGTAATATCATCTTACAGCTCCCGGTTGTACATAGGTCGACCGAATGGCCTCACAGTGCATCGCTATAACGCAGACAAAGTGTACATTAATCCTATCAGATCGCCGGTATACGCGGTAATAAAGAAATCTATCAGCAACTTCGTTTGACAAAGTCACGAGTAATCCACTGATCTTTCAAGCCCCGCAAATCGAGTTCAAGTTTTCGATAAACGGAACATTACAACGAGACGTTCAGCTAACCAAGGGGTCTTTCAACGCAACATGACCTCATTTGAATACACAGACAAAACAACTGATCTGCATAGTTAGGTAAAACAAAATCAAACTCGAATTAAAGCCTTGATGGTGAATCTACAATCCGGGTCAAAAGACTTCGGGACACTTGTCAAATTTTGGGCGAAAAGTAGACAATTTACCGTACATGCTTCCATCGTTATATGAGCAACGCGTGTTCTTCTTTCGCTGCCTTTTTCGCCCCCCCCCCCCCCCCGTTCCCCCAGACAATGTTGAAACATGCGAGCGATCGATGAACGGATCTTGATTTCGGAGACCGTGAAAAATCAACATTGTAATGGGGGGGGGGGGGAGGGGTGGGGGGAAGGGAGACATCGCTGCCGAAGCAACAAGGACGCGGTGCTCAACTAGTACCATGAAATCCACACATGGAAAAACGGTAGGGTCGACCACATCTGACCTACGTTCAGTTCACCGCCTGCGGCAATGTAATTTTTGTTTACAATTTTTGCCTCACTAGTACAAACCTATCGTTTTCTAATCAGTCAGCCGAGAATAATTAACAATGAGACCGGTAGCCCGCAAGGCCTACGGGTCAATAGCCCATTCGGCCCCGTGGCCCTTGAGGGCGAAGGGTCTAATAGTTTTACTATCATCCAACTAGTCGGACAGAAAATGCAAAATAAAGTTAGCAAATGTAAGTTGGAGAAAACGAAAGAAAGCGTCACGCTTTTCGCTAGCGTAGCCATTTAAAATGCAGGATTTCCATTAGTCCACTAGTTGGGTTATACTAAAGTATTGAATATTGAAAGTGCATTTCGTAATGAGCTATCTCTGAAATTTGAACCCAATATAAGAAATAATCTCTGAGCAATGATGCTTTGAAAATTCGGACCATTAGCGCCTTTTGCTCGCCAAGAATTTATCAAAGTTAAAAGGCTTATAAAACTTGGAGATTTAACTAAGTTTAACTCATTCTTTTACCTTTTGAAGTCAATTTGTAAATGGCTTGATGTTTAAAGGGAGAGTATAACTGTAGCGTGCATGCTCTAGCCGTTGCGAATGTCACCCTTTATAAGCCAATCGGAAGCGACGTTATAATTCGTGCGGGGAATTTACACGTACACGTGAAAATTTCGCTCATCCCTTAGCTCATTAGTGATTGTTGAATCGAGAAGTTTTTTACACGCAAGTGTAAATTTCCGGCACGAATTATAACGTCGCTTCGGATTGACTTATAACAGTTACAATCGTTATGGCGAGAACTTGCGCAATACCGTGATACTCTCTCCTTGAATAATGAAACAAAATATGAACAATGACGTCAGCCAAGATTTCCTTCTAACCTTTGACAAAAACGAGAATTCAAAGGGTGATGAAATCGAACAGAGACCAATGATAGCAGCTGGTGTTTGGTAGGATCCGAGTTTTCTCGAAAAGATAACGATAAAAATGAAACAGGAAAAAAAAATTCTAAAGCTGCGGAGACTTGTCAGAGAAAAAAGAAATGTTTTTTTTAATTTTCGTAGGTGAACATTTTCATCAAAGATTTTAATCCAACAGCACCAGTCGATTAGATAGTTTGAAATGATAGACAGGCTATGTTTATGTTAGCACTACCGATATACGTTTCTTTTTTTTTCTTTTGTGTGTAACCTTTAACTTGATTTTAGGAGAGAGAAGACGATAGCTTCTTTCAAATTAAATTCCCTGGAAGGCAACAGGCTGGGTTGTTGTCGTGACAGCTGTCAAAAGATTTAAATTGGAGGAAGAGCACTGACTGAATCAAACTGTTAGTACAGACCACTGCCAAGCTGGATTTAATGATTCACAAATCTTGCTCATATATATGACAGTACTTTCAAACGAAAAGTAGAACTAATTACTGTGAAAAAGAAGTTGAACTGAACCCGGAAATGATCAACATGTCAGCCTTGATGCCAATATTACCCTTCTCATTTGCTTCCAAAGAGACCCCCGAAAGCACTTCGATAATCCGAGATAACTACTAGTTTAGAACCGATTTACAACGTTAAGAACATTTTGTTCAAGGGACAACTAGGCTATGTCACCACACACATGTGCAGTAAAACTGTCTAGTGACAACATTTTTAAGATTGAAACTAATGCGATAGGACTTACTTTTACAAAAGAATAATGTAAGAGTGGAATTCTATAATAAACTTGAATGTACATAGCTGAGATGGAAGAACGTTGGGAACATTTTGGTACTGAAATGTTGGATGTTGTGTTTTCTTTGCGGTAACTTGTGGTGGTTCCAGTTGTGATAATTCGTGACTAGGGCATGACGTATTACAAAGAAACGTGAAGCAATTTTGTTCGTTGAAAGTTTCGAAATTTTACGACTGCTGGCTTTCACCTGTAAATGATTAAGAAAAATATTTATCCAGCTCCGTGGTGAATTCTAAATCCATAAAAATCCCCAGTGGTGAGGAAATTGGACTTCTGCAGAGCTACGGTCTGTAAAGAATGACGGACTCTGTAAACACAGCTAAGGCGAGAAGTGCCATTGAACACACTATTGAGTGTTAATGGAAAATTGACTTGAAATTCGCCGAGGGATATGAAAAACACTATTCATAACGACGAATTCAAACAATTTTATATTGATATATTATTCATGTAAAGCAAAGTTCATTGGTATTGGGTTAAATATGTTTTTATTTCCTTTCGAAAAAACAGAAAACAACGGATGTGCCCAACAGTTAAAAGAAAATTTATGCGAGATAAAATGTAGAATGAAAAAATATTTGACCAAGGTGCAAACGATCCCTGAACCCAAAGAGACCTAATTATCGTTTTAAATAAACAATGTCAGGTCGGGTGAGCTTCTTTTCGATAATCATCTTCTACCTTCTTGTCAATAACCACATCTTGTGCCGGGTGAATTAGTAAAACGGTGTGATGTCAGATACAAAATTGTGGAGCCTTGACTTGTCAGTGGAACTTTCCCTCGGTATATATTGGTTACATAAAATGAAAACGAAGATTAAATAATAGAAAAATGTATTTGTAAACGCCATCGAATGGTTCAGACGAGGCTCTTAATGATTATTTTCCAATGGGATTGTTCAGTTTCGATATATTTTAACACAAAAATGACCGATGCGAACCACTTTCGAACCGGGAAAACACACATTATGAATATCATTACTTGCTCAAAAGATAAGGGTTAAATACATCTTTGCTTATTCGGTTATTCAAAGGTATTCTTGCCCTGGCAAATTGCATATTACAATTCAGTCAACTTCCATAATATTTATATTCGTATGTAAGATATGCATTTGATCTTTAAATCATTTGTTACGCACACTACATATAAGCCCAAACTCTAACCAAAAGTGAAACTCACCTCAACTGATCCGATACTTAATATTCCTTTGCGCAAAATATCTCTCTTGCCTTTACCAGTTTTCAAGGGATAAACTTGCAATCTTCACCAGCAATTTTTACACTAGAATTAAAAATGAAGAAATTGTAACACTTTAAATTCGTTGCACAAGATGAAGCCCAATAGAATTCTGTTGAAGACCCATATGGGCTTACCTAAAAAGGCTGCCATTCGGGACTTAATGAGCGAACTTCATCTTGCTTCGATAAGAAAAACAAGCTTTCCGGGTTTGATTCTTTCATCGCGCAACAACGAGCAAAACTTAAATTGTTAATTTTCGTTTACAGATGCAAATTGGATAATCATTTACAAGAAGTATACCCGGCCGAGAAACCACAGATTTGACGCTTACAGAGGAAGCACTATCAGGCCCCCGAGCTACAAAGTAACTGGAGGTCATAAATATTAATAACGAAAAACGTCAGCTTTTACGAAGTAAACATAACACTTATGTTTAATGGAATTGTCTTGTAAATTCTGAAAAAGAAAAAGATAAAAATGTGTTCTCTGACGTGATACTATGAAGAGCGTCTGTCTCAGTGGAAACTTAAAAAAAGTGGCAGACATTGAATACAGGATCAAGGGTGTCTAAATCGCAATTGGGTCGAACGCCGATTCGAAGTCATACTAAGCTAAAATGCCGAAACTAGAGTTGAAAAAAATAAGATAAAACGTAACAATTTTATTTTTCCAAAATTCCATTGGTTTTATAGACAGAAAGAAATACTTAAAAGATTTTTTTTTGGTAAACTCTTCAAGTTTAAGTTTTGTAACAAAATCATTTGGGTGACATTAAAAAGCCCAAATTCAGTCAAATATCCGGAAAAAATGCAAATTTTGAGACACTCAAAAGCCATATGTTATATTCTACCATAGTTATGATTCTACGCAATAACTAACTGCCACACAATTTACTTTTCTTGTAATTCGTCCAACCGAAACCACATGTATAATTTAACACACAAAATCGCAATTTTAATCTCTTTAACATGGAGAAAGCCCTCGTCATACACCTGTACGTACTAAGGGGTACTTACTAAAAAGCCTTGTTGCGATGATATTAGAATTTTTTTGAATATTTGATATTTCTACTATCTCCAAGTGGAGTGTTTTGAACTTCGCTGGCATGTCTATCGATTGTCAACGGTCCATGGGTGTTGCACACCAATGATAATGAAGGTTTCCAGGCTAATGCACCCGCGGTCACTTAAAAATACTATAGCACGCAAACTCTACCATCGATAAAATAGAATTATTAACATTTAATAACGTTCACGGTTTAAAGCTTGGCTATGAACGATCTGAGTAACCCAGCTACAACCAGCAAGCCTGCATGAAATATGCACAGAACTGTGCCGAAAATGAAAGCTCGATTGCCTTAATTTGCGAAGCAGGTGACAGTCATTCAATGATAATATGTCAAACTAAAATTCCGAATTTTCAACATGCGGCTTGCAATAAAATTACATTTAAAAATGGACGCTCGCCTAAAATCGTCTGTAACGTATTTTGGCTCATCCAGTTTTGTCATAAATTAACTTCGACATTCGAGAATTAACTGACAGGGTGTGGGGTTTTAACTCCGTGAATTATGACGAAAAGTTATAACAATGGTCTTAAACCTGCATGCAAAAAAGAGATAATCAATTGCTTCCGTAATGTCTTTGTTAATAGCTTCAACAGGTACGACAAAATTATATAACAAATATGCTACAAGCTTTTCTTCAGTGCAATAATCCCTTTGTTATATGGGCGCCAGAAGTTATTTCTTAACCACGTGCATTTACTATTAATAAGCGAAAACTACGATTCGTTTGAAGCCAAGATGCTTTCTTCAAAACAAAGTTACATACACGGCGAAAATTAAAAAACGTGGACCCGAAAACCATCTCTCTGAAAAAATGTTAAAAGTATGAGACGAGTTTCTTTGTGCCACAAGACAGAAACCTTTTGAGGTAATTTGGTCGCTACGTCACGCTTGTTCGATGTGTAACCTAATAAACGTGATAATCCTCCTTTAAAAAAAAAAAAGATGTAAAGGCGGTTTGCAACCAATCTCTAGAGATACAGGCGACAATTCTGCTATGCACAATTCGCTGGTGGAAGAACAAAAGGAGCTAATGAGAGATCTTTTGTTTTCGTCAACCAACATGGCGGCGATGACGTAACGTGGAAACTGCCTATTGATCGATGCAGGAGCTCATTGCACTTGAACGGCGTTTTTACAGACCGACACGACTTGGAGTATTTCTACTTTCCTCTGGATGGGATGCTAGTCCATCGCAGGGCTACCCCCAGCATTAAATTTCCCGGTACCCACTTATACACCTGGGTGGAGAGAGGCACAGTGAGAGTAAAGTGTCTTGCCCAAGAACACAACACAATATCCTCGGCCAGGTCCCGAGCCCGGACCACTCAATCCTGAGTCGAGTGCACAAACCATGAGGCCACCGCGCCTCCCACACTTTGAGAATGATTTTTGTTGAGTTTGTACGAATGGACTTCTGATCGCTGATAACTCGTTGGGCGAACGCGGAAAAAACATGTTAAACTCATTGCACGAGTTGAACATACGGCTTTTCCGGAAACATTTAACTAGGTTCATGTGACAATTGTCCCGTTCTACTGGTGCCTTGGGGATACTCGGAAAAAAATCCGAGTGCTCCATCGGAGGAGTCGATTAATCTTCGACCTTCCGATGACTAGTTCGGATGCTCGACCATTGTGCTACAGGAGACTCGTGGGATTCAAATGACAATTCTCTGGCCATACTGCTAGGAGCTAAATAGTCAAAATAGAGCGCATTCGCGATTGTACTCCAGGAGATGTTTGATGTTAACCCCGCGGTGAATGAAATGAACAGACGTGTTCTTTCTGCGGTGATTCCGCGGAATACTCGGAAAAAATCCGAGTGACTCTTCGCAGGAGTCGATTAACCTACGACTTTTCGATGATTAGTTCGGATGCTCTACCACGGAACTACTTTACGTTACGGTTTGGAGCTTAGGCTTCCAAACTAGTTTCAGTTGACATACTTCCTATGAGTTCTCGAAGGGTGAGTATCCGAACTAACAAGATTATAGAATGAAGGGGTAGTTTCTAAAGAAACTGTGGTGCTGCGTCGGTGGGGAAGTAGTATACAAAAATTTGGTTTTATCAACGGAGTTGATAATGTAAATTGGCCACCGTACAGAGATTCTAAAAGCTGACGTTTCGAGCGTTAGCCCTTCGTCAGAGCGATTCGCTCTGACGAAGGGCTAACGCTCGAAACGTCAGCTTTTAGAATCTCTGTACGGTGGCCAATTTACATTATCAACTCCGTTGATAAAACCAAATTTTTGTATAACAAGATTATAGGTTTGACTCCTTTTATCGGAACTCGGACATTTTCGGAAATGTCAATAAGGAGGTGCCGGTGGGGAATTTTTAGCCGATCATGACTCGGGCAATTTCCGAAAATGTCCGAGTTCCGACTAAACGTACCAACAGATGTAGGATCACCGTGGAGCTGGGCATTGCGGCAAGTAAGTCAACAAAAATTGACTCCTTTTATCGGAACTCGGACATTTTCGGAAATTGCCCGAGTCATGATCGGCTAAAAATTCCCCACCGGCACCTCCTTATTGATAATTGCGAAAATGCTCTTTTAAACCTCTTCGCCAACATTCTCGGGAGGGGCAATGTTCTCTTCGCGACTAAACGTACCAACAGATGTAGGATCACCGAGGAGCTGGGCATTGCGGCAAGTACGTCAACAAATTTGTAGTAAATATTTGTTGACCTTGTCGATGATTCAATTTATGACTGTGCTTTAACTTGCACCAAATCGAATTTTTCTCCCGGGATATAATAAAACGATAAATACAAAGAACCCAAACATTCCAATTTAAAGGAGCGTAGTGCTTCAACAAAAATCCACATTACACAAAATTCAACAATTGAAATCGGAAGGGCTAAGCTCTGGTCATCAATTATATCACGTATGATTTTAGGGTGTTTAAGGAAAATCTTTAGTTACTCACGAGTGTAAATCTCGAAAAGGATTATGTGGAATTCTTTTACTGAGTAAATTATCGTTGCATCAAAAAAAAGATTATTCTGAGCAAAAACGGCCTTATCCAGGCAATTTGCCATAAACTTGAAAAACGTCGGACCGACTTTTTTCAAGATTACCCAAATGCAATCCGTTTCAATCTTGTTAATTTGTGTCCATCCATTCTTCTATTTCCTTTTACTGTATTTCTTTTATGTTGTTCAACAGTCTTAAGTGGTTATTGCAATGTTTCAGTCTACTTTTTGGGCATTTTGGGTGACATGACCCCTTTAGTACAAACCCTATGTAAAAAGGTTACTTTAAGGCGCGTTCAGTGAAAGACAGAAAGATGGAACAGAAAACTGAGATACAAATTGGAAAGGTTCCTATAACTTTGATCCGTTACGCGGGAATACATAAGCATAAGTCAAAACTTGTTGGCAACAGAACAGAAGAATTACAAGAGAAAAACACTGGCCTGCCTAATATTGTTATTGCGCATACGTTCTGCGCATCGAGTTTCCTATTGGTGATGCTCACCAATACAGGGATATTTTGCGCGGTTTAAAATTATGCAGAGAAAGTAGATCGATCTTAGTAAGTATTATTGGTATCCAAAAAGAAAATTGGGGTAACCAAGCATTTTTGAGAGATAATTCTAAGCTTCAATTTGAGAAAGAACGCCATACACTGCTTTGTATTTTGAAGCTTTTTTACAAATATTATTCATCAATTATCTTTGAAAAATGCGTGGTTACCCCCATTTCCTTTTTGGATTTCAATAACACTTGTTAAGATCTACATTGCTGCATAACCATAAACCGAGGCAAAAATACCTTTGAATTAGAAGCACCGTCCTTAATATCAACGATTGCGACCTCCACTGAAACGTTACTCAAAATATCCTTTACATGATTATCTCAAGTCATTCGCGGCTATTCCATCTCGTTGACGATGTATACAATGTATGGTATTTGTGCAACTCGGTTTCTACAAAGAGACACTATTATGGTCGTCCAAATGTTTCAATATTCGCTAAATTCTATTCGCTGTCGCTAAATTCCATTCGCTGTCGCTAAAACTCATTCGCTGTCGCTAAGACTCATTCGCTGTCGCTAAATTTCATTCGCTATCGCTAAATTTGCATTCGCTATCGCTAAATTTCATTCGCTGTCGCTAAATTTCATTCGCTGTCGCTAAAAATTAACCGCTTCACTGCGTGCAGACAATGACAAAACATGTACGAACAGCAAGACAGAAGTTAAGAACCTTCGGGTAGTCATCTTTGAACAGGCCGTAATACCCGGACGGCCTGGAAACGAATTGTGTGAGGGTCGGCCTTGGAGGTTTCTAGCAGTATTTTACAACAGCGAAGTTGATGTAGTAGTGAGAATACTGTTAAATGTCAGCAAATATTATGTTTTATTTTAGCAAATGCAAATTAAGTTAATTCAGTGCTAACGAAGGAACATTTGCAACAGCGAATAAGTTTTAGCCATAGCTATTGAGTTTTTAGCGACAGCAAATGAGTTTTGCGACAGCGAATGCGGTTTTAGCGACAGCGAATAGAATTTAGCGAATATTGA
>NC_090878.1:9689117-9710810 GCF_036669935.1 Montipora foliosa | reverse complement strand
GAAAAAAATAATTCTAAAGCTGCGGCGACTTGTCAGAGAAAAAAGAAATGTTTTTTTTAATTTTCGTAGGTGAACATTTTCATCAAAGATTTTAATCCAACAGCACCAGTCGATTAGATAGTTTGACATGATAGAAAGGCCTATGTTTATGTTAGCACTACCGATAAATGTTTCTTTTTTTTTCTTTTGGGTGTACCGTTTAACTTGATTTGTTGATTTTAGGAGAGAAAGACGATTAGCTTCTTTCAAATTAAAATTCCGGGAAGGCAAACAGGCTGGGTTGTTGTCGTGACAGCTTGTCAAAAGATTTAAATTGGAGGAAGGAAGAGCACTGACTGAATCTAAATGTTATACAGACCACTGCCAAGCTGGATTTAATGATTCAAAAATCTTTGCTCATATATTGACAGTACTTTCAAACGAAAAGTAAGAACTAATTACTGTGAAAAAAGAATGTTGAACTGAACCCGGAAAATGATCAACATGTCAGCCTTGATGCCAATATTACCCTTCTCATTTGCTTCCAAAGAGACCCCCGAAAGCACTTCGATAATCCGAGATAACTATTAGTTTTAGAACCGATTTACAACGTTAAGAACATTTTGTTCCAAGTGACAACTAGGCTATGTCACACAACATGTGCAGTAAAACTGTCTAAGTGACAACATTTTTTACGATTGAAACTAATCGCGATAGGACTTACTTGTACAAAAGAATAATGTAAGAGTGGAATTCTAATAAACTTGAATGTACATAGCTGCGATGGAAGAACGTTGGGGAACATTTTGGCTACTGAAATGTTGGAATGTTGTGTGTTCTTTGCGGTAACTTGTGGTGGTTCCAGTTGTGATATCCGTGAATAGGGGCATGACGTATTACAAAGAAACCGTGCCTGAAGCAATTTTGTTCGTTGAAAAAGTTTCGAAATTTTACGACTGCTGGCTTTCACCTGTAATGATTAAGAAAAATATTTATCCAGCTACGTGGTTAATTCGAAATCTCATTAAAAATCACCAGTGGGGAGGAAATTGGACTTCCTGCAGGAGCTACCCCGGTCTGTTAAGTTGAATGACGGCACTCTGTAAACACAGCTATAGGCGAGAAGTGCCATTGAACACACTATTGAGTGTTATGGGAAAAAGTGACTTGAAATTCGCCGAGGATATGAAAAAAACACTATTCATAACGAACGAATTCAAACAATTTTATATTGATATATTATTCATGTAAAGCAAAGTTCATTGGTTATTGGGTTAAATATGTTTTTATTTCCTTTCGAAAAAACAGAAAAACAACGGCAGGTGCCCAACAGTTAAAAGAAAATTTATGCGAGATAAATGGAGAATGACAAAATATTTGACCAAGGTGCAAACGATCCCTGAACCCAAAGAGACATAATTATCGTTTAAATAAACAATGTCAGGTCGGGTGAGATGTCTTTCGATAATCATCTTCTACCTTCTTGTCAATAAACACATCTTGTGCCGGGTGAATTAGTAAAACGGTGTGATGTCAGATTACAAAAATTGTGGAGCCTTGACTTGTCAGCTGGAACTTTCCCGCTGGTAGTATATTGGTTACATAAAATGAAAACGAAGATTAAATAATAGAACAATGTATTTGTAAACGCCATCGAATGGTTCAGACGAGGCTCTTAATGATTCTTTCCAATGGGATTGTTCAGTTTCGGATATATTTTAACACAAAAATGACCCGATGCGAACCACTTTCGAAACGGGAAAACACACATTATAATATCATTACTTGGCTCAAAAGATAAGGGTTAAATACATATTTGCTTATTCGGTTATTCAAAGGTATTATTTGCCATGGCAAAGTGCATATTACAATTCAGTCAACTTCCATAATATTATATTCGTATGTAAAGTATGCATTTTGTCTTTAATCATGTGTTACGCACACTACATATAAGCCCAAACTATCTAAACAAAAGTGAAACTCACCTCAACTGATTCGATACTTAACTATTCCGGTTGCGCCAAATATATCTCTTGCCATTACCAGTTTTCAAGGATAAATATGATAAACTTGCAAATCTTCACCAGCAATTTGTACACTAGAATTAAAAATGAGCCAGAAATTGTAACACTTTAAATTCGTTGCACAAGATGAAGCCAAATAGAATTCTGTTGAAGACCCATATGGGCTTACCTAAAAAGGCTGCCAGTCGGAGGACTTAAGGAGCGAACCTTCATCTTGCTTCCCCCCGATAAGAAAAAACAAGCTTTCCGGGTTGTGATTCTTTCATCGCGCACCAACGAGCAAAACTTAAATTCTGGTAATTTTGGTTTTTACAGATGCAAATTGGATAATCAGTTACAAGTAAGTATACCGGCCCGAGAAACCAAAGATTTGACGATTACAGAGGACAGCACTATCAGGCCCCGAAGCTACAAAGTAACTGGAGGTCATAAATCATTCATAACGAAAAAAACGTCAGCTTTTACGAAGTAAACATACACCCTTATGTTTAATGGAATTGTCTTGTAAATTCTGGGAAAAGAAAAAGATTAAAAAATGTGTTCTCTGACGTGATACTATGAAGAGCGCTCCTGTCTCAGTGGAAAACTTAAAAAAAGATGGCAGACATTGAATTAAGGATCAAGGTGTGTCTAAATAGCAATCGGGTTTCGAACGCCGATTTGAAGTCATACTAAGCTAAAATGCACGAAACTAGAGTTGAAGGTAAAAATAAGATAAACACGTAACAAGTTTGTATTTTTCCAAAATTCCATTGGTTTTATTAGACAGAAAGAAATACTTTAAAAGATTTTTTTTTGGAATGAATCTTCATTAACGTTTAAGTTTGTAACAAAATCATTTGGGTGACATTAAAAAGCCCAAATTCAGTCAAAATATCCGGAAAAAATGCAAATTTGAGACACTCAAAAAGCCATATGTTATATTCTACCATAGTTGTATTGAGTCTACGCACTAACTAACTGCCACACAATTTACGTTTGCTTGTAATTCGTCCAACCGAAACCACATGTATAAGTTAACACACAAAATCGCAATTTTAATCTCTTTAACAGGAGAAAGCCCTCGTCATACCCCTGTACGTACTAAGGGGGACTTACTAAAAAGCCTTGTTGCGATGATATTAGAATTTTTTTGAATATTTGATATTTCTACTATCTCCAAGTGGAGTGTTTTGA
Organism: Montipora foliosa; assembly: GCF_036669935.1. Lineage (NCBI taxonomy): Eukaryota > Metazoa > Cnidaria > Anthozoa > Scleractinia > Acroporidae > Montipora > Montipora foliosa. The sequence goes on along the minus strand of NC_090878.1, from coordinate 9,707,631 downwards.
ACTTCGCTGGCATGTCTATCGATTGGCAACGGTCCATTGTGTTGCACACCAATGATAATGAAGGTTTCCAGGCTAATGCACCCGCGGTCACTTAAAAATACTATAGCACGCAAACTCTACCATCGATAAAATAGAATTATTAACATTTAATAACGTTCACGGTTTAAAGCTTGGCTATGAACGATCTGAGTAACCCAGCTACAACCAGCAAGCCTGCATGAAATATGCACAGAACTGTGCCGAAATGAAAGCTCGATTGCCTTAATTTGCGAAGCAGGTGACAGTCATTCAATGATAATATGTCAAACTAAAATTCCGAATTTTCAACATGCGGCTTGCAATAAAATTACATTTAAAAATGGACGCTCGCCTAAAATCGTCTGTAACGTATTTTGGCTCATCCAGTTTTGTCATAAATTAACTTCGACATTCGAGAATTAACTGACAGGGTGTGGGGTTTTAACTCCGTGAATTAGGACGAAAAGTTTATAAAATGGTCTTAAACCTGCATGCAAAAAGAGATAATCAATTGCTTCCGTAATGGCTTTGTTAATAGCTTCAACAGGTACGACAAAATTATATAACAAATATGCTACAAGCTTTTCTTCAGTGCAATAATCCCTTTGTTATATGGGCGCCAGAAGTTATTTCTTAACCACGTGCATTTACTATTAATAAGCGAAAACTACGATTCGTTTGAAGCCAAGATGCTTTCTTCAAAACAAAGTTACTACACGGCGAAAATTAAAAAACGTGGACCCGAAAACCCCTCTCTGAAAAAATGTTAAAAGTATGAGACGAGTTTCTTTGTGCCACAAGACAGAAACCTTTTGAGGTAATTTGGTCGCTACGTCACGCTTGTTCGATGTGTAACCTAATAAACGTGATAATCCTCCTTTAAAAAAAAAAAGATGTAAAGGCGGTTTGCAACCAATCTCTAGAGATACATGCGACAATTCTGCTATGCACAATTCGCTGGTGGAAGAACAAAAGGAGCTAATGAGAGATCTTTTGTTTTCGTCAACCAACATGGCGGCGATGACGTAACGTGGAAACTGCCTATTGATCGATGCAGGAGCTCATTGCACTTGAACGGCGTTTTTACAGACCGAGACGACTTGGAGTATTTCTACTTTCCTCTGGATGGGATGCTAGTCCATCGCAGGGCTACCCCCAGCATTAAATTTCCCGGTACCCACTTATACACCTGGGTGGAGAGAGGCACAGTGAGAGTAAGTGTCTTGCCCAAGAACACAACACAATATCCTCGGCCAGGTCCCGAGCCCGGACCACTCAATCCTGAGTCGAGTGCACAAACCTGAGGCCACCGCGCCTCCCACACTTTGAGAATGATTTTTGTTGAGTTTGTACGAATGGACTTCTGATCGCTGATAACTCGTTGGGCGAACGCGGAAAAAACCTGTTAAACTCCTTGCACGAGTTGAACATACGGCTTTTCCGGAAACATTTAACTAGGTTCATGTGACAATTGTCCCGTTCTAACTGGTGCCTTGGGGATACTCGGAAAAAAATCCGAGTGCTCCATCGGAGGAGTCGATTAATCTTCGACCTTCCGATGACTAGTTCGGATGCTCGACCATTGTGCTACAGGAGACTCGTGGGATTCAAATGACAATTCTCTGGCCATACTGCTAGGAGCTAAATAGTCAAAATAGAGCGCATTCGCGATTGTACTCCAGGAGATGTTTGATGTTAACCCCGCGGTGATGAAATGAACAGACGTGTTCTTTCTGCGGTGATTCCGCGGAATACTCGGAAAAAATCCGAGTGACTCTTCGCAGGAGTCGATTAACCTACGACTTTTCGATGATTAGTTCGGATGCTCTACCACGGAACTACTTTACGTTACGGTTTGGAGCTTAGGCTTCCAAACTAGTTTCAGTTGACATACTTCCTATGAGTTCTCGAAGGGTGAGTATCCGAACTAACAAGATTATAGAATGAAGGGGTAGTTTCTAAAGAAACTGTGGTGCTGCGTCGGTGGGGAAGTAGTATACAAAAATTTGGTTTTATCAACGGAGTTGATAATGTAAATTGGCCACCGTACAGAGATTCTAAAAGCTGACGTTTCGAGCGTTAGCCCTTCGTCAGAGCGATTCGCTCTGACGAAGGGCTAACGCTCGAAACGTCAGCTTTTAGAATCTCTGTACGGTGGCCAATTTACATTATCAACTCCGTTGATAAAACCAAATTTTTGTATAACAAGATTATAGGTTTGACTCCTTTTATCGGAACTCGGACATTTTCGGAAATGTCAATAAGGAGGTGCCGGTGGGAATTTTTAGCCGATCATGACTCGGGCAATTTCCGAAAATGTCCGAGTTCCGACTAAACGTACCAACAGATGTAGGATCACCGTGGAGCTGGGCATTGCGGCAAGTAAGTCAACAAAAATTGACTCCTTTTATCGGAACTCGGACATTTTCGGAAATTGCCCGAGTCATGATCGGCTAAAAATTCCCCACCGGCACCTCCTTATTGATAATTGCGAAAATGCTCTTTTAAACCTCTTCGCCAACATTCTCGGGAGGGGCAATGTTCTCTTCGCGACTAAACGTACCAACAGATGTAGGATCACCGAGGAGCTGGGCATTGCGGCAAGTACGTCAACAAAAATTGTAGTAAATATTTGTTGACCTTGTCGATGATTCAATTTATGACTGTGCTTTAACTTGCACCAAATCGAATTTTTCTCCCGGGATATAATAAAACGATAAATACAAAGAACCCAAACATTCCAATTTAAAGGAGCGTAGTGCTTCAACAAAAATCCACATTACACAAAATTCAACAATTGAAATCGGAAGGGCTAAGCTCTGGTCATCAATTATATCACGTATGATTTTAGGGTGTTTAAGGAAAATCTTTAGTTACTCACGAGTGTAAATCTCGAAAAGGATTATGTGGAATTCTTTTACTGAGTAAATTATCGTTGCATCAAAAAAAAGATTATTCTGAGCAAAAACGGCCTTATCCAGGCAATTTGCCATAAACTTGAAAAACGTTCGGACCGACTTTTTTCAAGATTACCCAAATGCAATCCGTTTCAATCTTGTTAATTTGTGTCCATCCATTCTTCTATTTCCTTTTACTGTATTTCTTTTATGTTGTTCAACAGTCTTAAGTGGTTATTGCAATGTTTCAGTCTACTTTTTGGGCATTTTGGGTGACATGACCCCTTTAGTACAAACCCTATGTAAAAAGGTTACTTTAAGGCGCGTTCAGTGAAAGACAGAAAGATGGAACAGAAAACTGAGATACAAATTGGAAAGGTTCCTATAACTTTGATCCGTTACGCGGGAATACATAAGCATAAGTCAAAACTTGTTGGCAACAGAACAGAAGAATTACAAGAGAAAAACACTGGCCTGCCTAATATTGTTATTGCGCATACGTTCTGCGCATCGAGTTTCCTATTGGTGATGCTCACCAATACAGGGATATTTTTGCGCGGTTTAAAATTATGCAGAGAAAGTAGATCGATCTTAGTAAGTATTATTGGTATCCAAAAAGAAAATTGGGGGTAACCAAGCATTTTTGAGAGATAATTCTAAGCTTCAATTTGAGAAAGAACGCCATACACTGCTTTGTATTTTGAAGCTTTTTTACAAATATTATTCATCAATTATCTTTGAAAAATGCGTGGTTACCCCCAATTTCCTTTTTGGATTTCAATAACACTTGTTAAGATCTACATTGCTGCATAACCATAAACCGAGGCAAAAATACCTTTGAATTAGAAGCACCGTCCTTAATATCAACGATTGCGACCTCCACTGAAACGTTACTCAAAATATCCTTTACATGATTATCTCAAGTCATTCGCGGCTATTCCATCTCGTTGACGATGTATACAATGTATGGTATTTGTGCAACTCGGTTTCTACAAAGACACTATTATGGTCGTCCAAATGTTTCAATATTCGCTAAATTCTATTCGCTGTCGCTAAATTCCATTCGCTGTCGCTAAAACTCATTCGCTGTCGCTAAGACTCATTCGCTGTCGCTAAATTTCATTCGCTATCGCTAAATTTGCATTCGCTATCGCTAAATTTCATTCGCTGTCGCTAAATTTCATTCGCTGTCGCTAAAAATTAACCGCTTCACTGCGTGCAGACAATGACAAAACATGTACGAACAGCAAGACAGAAGTTAAGAACCTTCGGGTAGTCATCTTTGAACAGGCCGTAATACCCGGACGGCCTGGAAACGAATTGTGTGAGGGTCGGCCTTGGAGGTTTCTAGCAGTATTTTACAACAGCGAAGTTGATGTAGTAGTGACGAATACTGTTAAATGTCAGCAAATATTATGTTTTTATTTTAGCAAATGCAAATTAAGTTAATTCAGTGCTAACGAAGGAACATTTGCAACAGCGAATAAGTTTTAGCCATAGCTATTGAGTTTTAGCGACAGCAAATGAGTTTTTGCGACAGCGAATGCGGTTTAGCGACAGCGAATAGAATTTAGCGAATATTGAAACATTTGGACGACCATACACTATTGTGCTTTTTTCTCTTTCTTCTTTGTTTACCACCCCGCAAATCCGTTGATTTGGAGTGTTGTTCTCCAGTTTAAGTAATTTCCGAAACTTCTCCGCCATTACGTAACGGCGTCTATTCACGGTTGTCACATGACGTCACGGACGCCATGTTGATGTTCCTAAACAAAGAAAAGGAGGCCAAATTGGTGCCCCGACCAGTCCTCCGGGAATTGAACCTATTAAGCAAAAACTGAGGATACCTAAACTTCCAGCCAGGATTCCAGCCAGGATTCCAGCTAAGATGAGCTTTCTCCGCTATTTTTTCTCGAATCTCTCGGTTAGGTTAGGTCTATTTAGGTTGGTTCTAGTCTAGTTAGGTCTAGGTAGGGTTAGGGTAGGTCTCGGTTAGGTTAGGTTAGGTTTCGGTTAGGTCTCGGATCCTGGCTCGAATCCTGGCTCGGATCCTGGCTTTATTCTTAGTTTATCTCTGTTTTCGTTGAAAAACATGGCTGTTGATCTCGTGAATGAAAAACACCAATACTTCGAGAGACATTTGGCATAAAAACCAATCAAAAGACGAGTAAAAGAAGCACAGCTTGGAATACAAAACAAAATTAAAAACAACGAATTGAGTAAAGATACAAGATATAATTTTTAAAAAAATTAATAAACATCTTAAGAGGATAGTTTCAGAGCAGTGATAGCTATTAAGAAGTTTTGTGAGTGCGAATTCCCTGGCTATCAAATGATTTTGCGGATAATGAACATTTTCGCGAACACAATTATTCACTCAACAAGAAAAACCAAGGTCAGGAAAATTGACCTTCGAAGGCAGAAAAGCTGTTATTACATTCAGCTAATTTAAAACGTTTTTGCATTAATCCTTTAACAAGTTTGACTATTTATCCTAATAGCTTTTGGGATCGGTAGCGCATTAAGATTAAACTCCACTGCTCATATTTAATTCGGTTCTAGAAACTACAACAAGTACACTGAAACAGGTGTTGTGTCGACTGCATTAAAAATGAGATGTTCTTGGAAAATGTTATCTTCGCATTAGTTTACATAGGAACATTTCCAAAATAAAAGAGCGAAAAAGTTATCACTATAAAGTTTTGGTTAATCCAGGACTAATTTAACAACATGAAAGGATAAAATCCGCTACCAAAAACAGTGACAAGCCTCACGCGAGTCGAAAAAAACATTTCAAGGTGTAAATCTCCGCAGACCTGCGATATACTATACGTAGGCGTTAAAAACGTACACATTAAAAATATGAACTAACGTTTTATACCTTTCATACAAGAAGAACAAATGACAAACTTGAAAGTAAATGTTCTATAAGTTCCTCTACATTTCCAGCTTAAAATTCTTCGAAAAAAATTGCAAGTTTCAATTTCACATCAACTGAAATTGTAGGCACTGTGTGCCTTATGTATGACTAGTTTAAACAGTGACACAGAGAAATTATTGTCAACTAGAGCTGAGCATTCGATATTAAGCGTTTCACGATACTTTGGCGAAATCACCGTAGTTAATTTTACAAGCGGGTTGTACCCTGCTTGGCAGCTTAGCTATAACGATTAATCTAAACAGCTTCGTGGAAAAAACAAGATGAAAAACTCACTTACCTTACGATAACAAGTTATGAAAAGGAAAGATCACAAAACGCTTAAGGCTAAACGCTGAGGAAAAACTTGTTCTGAGCAAATCAACCTTCGTATGCACATTTGACAATATATTCTTTGAATCATGAATTGTTATCTGTCGAACCAAAGGCGGAGAGGTAAAAAATTCATGAAAGTTAATAGCTATGAAAAAATTAATAATATTGAGAACGAAAAAACAGCAGATGATCCAAAACTGGGCTTAATTATGCGAGATATCTATCTTGAGAAGCTTAGTGGATGAAACGATCTTCTTAATGACAATTCTAAGGAGGAAAACGTCTTTCACTTCAAAGAACATCAAAATTTATCTTATTCTGCCACTTAACAATCATTGTATAAATCAACTCCAGTACTGATACAGGATCGCCTCGTCTCGTCGAAATTAATTTTTACTTACCACTAATAGTCCGACGAGAACTGAAGTATTTGCTTTTAAGCAAATTTATGGAAATGTTGGAGGCAATTTTGATCGGAGGAAAATAAAATCAGCGGGCTATTTACCGGAAAATACTGCACGCTGAGGCTTCTGCAATCCCAAATATTAACAATAGCTATTCTGTTTACCGAGATCTAGGTCTGCTGGAAGCAGTAAGCGTTCAATTGAACGCGAAAACAATATTTTCTATTCTTGTTTTTGATATCATTAATTGGTTTTCTTCCCATAAGAGAAGCAAACGGCCATTTCCGAATCGCTTTTTCTCTGTTTCGAAACTAAAAGAGTGAGTTTGGTTTCGGTGGATGAATGACGTCGAAAGAGTGGCTGGCTTGTACATACTGTAACCCACGGGTTTCGATGGTTAATGGAGTCGATGTGATTTTATCATTCACTTAGTATGTGCCGCGTGTTTTTTCCTTCAACTTTATGGCTCTCGATCTTGTGCTAATGCCATAAACGATTTAACAGGGGATCAAAGAAAGGTCCCGTGACTTTCACTAGGGCGTGAGTAAACAAGGTAATTAAGATAAAGGTAATAGATATGCAGCAGGAAAGTACATCATATAATCTCAAATGAAGTGCTCTAGTCCATGGTCCGCTAAATTGGCTGATAACAGAGCGCCTGGTATCCAAGATAACAGCTTCTTGTGGGTTTGATTGCTTCAGCTGTTAGACCAAGTGCAGCGCAATAGGCCATTTCCGAGTTCAAGTCTGCCTCCTCTTCAAGCGAGTCTAAGTGCGAAGTTTTTGTAATGGTAATTAGTTCTACTTTACATATGAATGAAAACTAATTTTCATAACAAAAACTTCGCACTTAGACTCGCTTTAAAAAGGAGGCAGACTTGAACTCGGAAATGGCCTATCGCTTCGTCAAGGGCTATAGTGTCCCGATCGAGGCTTCTTTACAGCTTTTCTAGTTGCTTCTTTTATAACCACGATGATCACTTTCAATTGGAATAACATAAACGAAGTTCAAATATATGAAAAGTTTTAGACATTCTCTATCGCACATTCAAACGCAAAAGCACGGAAGTTCACACGTGGACTGCGAACAAAAGCACATTGAAATACGCACGCGCAGTTGAGTATCCCAAGATGGCGGAGGAAGTCCGCCCTCGGAGGCATGGAACGAGTATTTTTCACCTTGCGTTTGCCTTACACGACTTACACCCGCGGTTCACAAGTGTGAAATGCAAACGCAAGAAAATGAAAAATTTTCCATTTCTTGCGTCTGCATTTGCGTCGTACCTGTGAACCAGGCATTAGTGATTGGTTTAAAAATCTCGCGCCAGTTTATCAACCAAATGAAACGGAAAACCATTCGCGACTTGCACGCGCGATTTTTCCCGCGCTTTGAGCAAGTTACATGAAATTGCTACGAATTTTGATTGGTTTATTGCGCTGTTTGCACCTGCTGTGATTGGTCGAAGTAATTACTTTGATATTTGTTTTACGACACTCAATTGAAAACTGCACTAAAACGAAATTACAAGAGATAAGCTCCCAGATGGAGAACGTCAAAATGGAGCAAGCAAAAGAACGGCTCTGCTAGCAGGGTTGGATTATTCCCGCTTAGAGACGACAAAAAAATTTAACAAAAAACGAAATTGAATTTGGCAGTGGTATAAACAATCATTTTCATCGAGTTTAAAACAAAATGCCTGTCTTTAATTTTTTTAACGCTGGATTATTATCATCATTCTTTGCGGCGCAAGAAAATGCAGAATCAAAGTCTTTAAAAACAGACAGAAAAGAAAATGTTATCAGCCATTTTATTTGGTGTCAAAAACACAATCTAAGGCTTGTTTGTTTGTTATTTGTTAAAGCAGGTTGAAGTTTTGGCAGCTATTCAGCTGATGTGGACCTGCTATACCCACCCACTCATATACACACAGAGGACAGCCACAACACCGTAAACTTCATCTCCTACTCTTCTCGAATAGTGTGTGGGTTCTTTAACGTCCCGCAGGGAACTAATGAACATGGAAGTTATTTGTGAGACGGGACCTCCAGCTTATCGTCCTTATCCGAGAAGACTTGAAAGTCTAACCATTTGGTATTCAATGAAGTGGATAGAAAAGCCATCTGGAAGAGCAGGATAAGAGTTAAGACTCGGTAAAGTCCGGTAAATTCCGTAAACCATCGGAAAAGTCCGATTCAAACCTATGGATTTTCACGGTATTCAACTCGATTCAACTTACCCTGCTTAGAAATATGCGACCCTGGTGATCTTAGCTCGACGCAGAAAATGTGTGAAAATTATACGAGTCAATTTTTTTTCGGAAAACATACTTTTTATATCACGTTTCATAAACTAAGATAATGGCAAGGTTTTAAATCTTGAAACAATGTACGTCGTTCATTTAAACATCCAGATGGAACATATGGTCCCTGTAAAGCATGTCATAAGTTCTTTCTACGCACGCCTTGTCCGTACACAGCTAACTGAAAACAATCTATGATTTGCTTGCAGTGGTGAGAACACTCGCTAAAAAATAAGGAAATTGACAAGTTGTTTTCTTGCTCTCCTACTGAATCTCGTACTAGTAGCTAAAATATGCGTGGGCATGTTGAGAAAACCATTCGAATAGCCCACTTTTGATATATTAAAATCAGTCCTTGACAAAAGGCATCATCCCGAGGCTCTATTGAGACTGAATTTTTATATAGCGAAAGTGGGCTATTGACAATCAAGAAACTATGGCGCCGTGCCCGGTAAATAAATCTACCTAAAATTTTGCTGGCATTAACTGAGCTGACATAGTGAATCGACACTAAATCGTCAAAGGCTTTTCCAAAAGGTGAATAGAATAATAGGGAGTACCGAATGATCCCTTCAAATGTTCAAGTGCTCGCAAAATTTGGCCGTTGCTCGATTTGCTCGCAAATTTTAGACGAGTGCTCGCTCGTTCTCGCAAAATTGGCGCAATTGCTCGCATGCTTGAATTCTCGTTGAAGTTTGCTCGATTGCTCGAAAGTTCGTAAATATGTTTTTCGTCGATGTTTTGGTACAGAAATAATGCTTCGCTACATCGCTTTACTAAATTCAGCCGCCTCTCATATGCCAAATCGGCCGGGAGCGATTAGAGGTGGCTGCATTCGCAGGTTAAAGCTCTGTGTTGTTGATTGATACCTGGCGAATAACACTGCGCAGCCATGCCGCGGCATACATTATCCGATAAAATAATAGAACAATCCTCTGTTGTTTTGGGGTTAACCGACTCCGGGAACTTCCTAAGCTTTCCCACAAAAAACTAGATGTATTCACAACATAACCGACAGGGTTTCGGCAACTGTCTCTATCGGTGTCGTGTAAACAAAACGTGTAAACGCATCGAAAACGATGCGGTTACAAATGAAAAGGCGTTCGTGCAAACGCTGCCTTAGACAAATAGACGCACTTAAATAAAAGGCAGCGTAGCGGAAAATTTACCCAGTAGCTCCAAGTAGAACTCCAAGTGCCCGCTGTTCGCAAGACAAATTCAGTCACTGCTCGTGGTCGCAAAATGAAACACAGTGCTCGCATGTTCGCAAATACCATTCGTTACCCCTAAAGCCTGATTTCCATATGATCTGTAGCGGTCTGCGACCATCGGAAGCTGTCTGCGTCGGTCAGGAGGCACAGGAGGCAAATGTTTCCATTTAAGAAGGTAGGGTTACCCTTGAAGGAGGGTAACCCTAGCACTCAGGCGAACAACAGCGTGTTACCGATAGGATACAGATCATCTCAGACAAATGGTTCCATTAACAATTGTCTTAGTAGGAAGCGTCGAAATGGTCGGGAAAGTAGAACTAGATTCAACTTTCCTGATCATCCAGACCGTGTGCCGCAGATCGCCGCAGACGCCGGGACAGATGTTTCCAATGTTTGCGACGTGGCGCAGACCTACCAGCGATCGTGTCGCAGACCGATCGCAGACCGTTGCAGATCATATGGAAACCAGGCTTCATAATGAAGAACTGAAAATTTACAGTGCTGGCGGGCAATTTAGGAAGACTGTGGCCTTTCTTTACTTTAACACCTTGTTAATGTGCCTTTAATTGACCGACACTATTTTTATTCAATATCCAAGACAGGTTAAAAGACAGTAGCCCAAGGCGATGTACAAGTAGTTACAGCTCGCGAATGTTCACATTATTTTCAGTGCATAAAATGAACGAGGCAGAATGGTCAGCGAGGAGCCTTTTTTAAAGTTAAAAAATTTGTTGAAGCGGATTTCTATTAGACAACTTATTCACGAGATATATAAGCACTTGACTGCTTTTTAGTATTGATGTTCAATTGGCTGTAATTTTTCAAAGAAATGGATAAATGTTCCTAAATGTAGAGAAAAAGATCTCTAAACGTCTACAGCAAAGTTCAAAGTTCAAAGTTCAAAGTTCGGCTTCCAAAACGATCTGCACGAGACGTCCACGCAATTGGTTGGAATCAAAACGGACTCCACTTTGAATGATTACCTCTCACTCATTTTCGTCTCTTCTTCGGAGTTACACAGCGTTAAAGGTGTGAAACAAGTCATACGCGACGTCTGCATGATCAGACATCTGCAAGAAAACCTAGAACGTGTTTGTAAGCAAGTTAACGAAAAAATGGAACACACGACTGTCACAAAAGTGTAGCGTGCTTTTTTAGAAGTTGAGAGGTTCTCCATTTCATTCCCATTCACTTTCAAAAGCACTAATAGGTTTCTGTGCAATGTTTATTCGATATTCATGCGCGAACAAGCTTCTGACTTTAAATGATATTACCCTTATACAAATAAATTCTAGTCCACGCGATTTGAGGCGAGCAACAGAATCGTTTATTGTTTTGTCCATGATCCGGCAAACGGAAATTCAATTTGAATATTTGTTGATACAACTAAAGAAAGACTTAATTAACATCGAACTATATATTCACGAAAGTTTTAGTCCTCAAACTGCCTCAACTATTTAGCTGTGTAAGTGGTTTTTTTTTTTTGCACGGAACAACGAATTCGTCTCCCATCGATTGATTTCTTGTGGCATTTTACAGGAAGAATTTCTTTTCAATTTGCGACAACAATCGAGGGAGAAAACAGGATCATTTTCCTTTAATTTTTTTAAGATGACAAATAACTTTGGCAGCCTACGTTTCCTAAAGATCTCAAGCTGACAAAGTTCTGCGTGGGAAGTTTAAAATTGGATTGCCAAGTATTAAAATGAAACAAGGAAGTCGTAGAGAGAAGAGTAGACAATTGTGTGACACGAAACCGTCACACGCGCGTAAATGACAATGGCAATATCCCTATTTCCAATCATTGTGAAAATTCGACATTGACGATATTGCAAAGCAAGTATTGCAAATTACTGCTACACCTTTCCCGACAACTACCTTAAAATATCTATAGGTTAACTTCAGTGGAGAGAATAAAAGTGCCACTTACAATTCAGTGTGAAGGAAGCTGAATATCTTTGTACAAGGCCCCACCGAAATAATGTACAAAATTGCATTCAAAATATAGCCTCGCGTTCACGTACAATCACGACAGATTTAAGATTACCCAGCGACTGTCAAAAACGTCCAACACGAAAATCCGAGAAACGTGATATTTTCAGTTTGTATTTAGTAATTTAAGTAACAAAGTGTGTCTATAAATTCGGCTTTTTTTCAATTTTTTTAGTTGAAATTAAAAACTGTGACACTGAAGGCGTAAATGACCGTTTGAAAAGTTTGTATTTTTATTGAAAATCCGATTGTTCAGGTATTATAGCTTGTTATTTATTTCACTTAGTTTTACTTTATGGATACTAAGCTACAACGATGTTAAAGCCATTAACGTAAAAAGAATAGGACTTTCTTTAGTAATGACAGATGCAAACAGACGAAAGAAAGCACGGAATCTTATCTCACAAACGATAACTTGAAGCAATCATCTGATTCGAATGATGGGAAGTCATGTAACGGTTTGCGAGCGATTTGTGTAAGCTACAATACGAGACACATTTCGTGGGAACACATTTCACGAATGGTCTAGAATCATCGTGTTACAAGATCGCAGCTTATCCCGTTTCCCCCACAATTCAATGTTGTTTGAGAATTTTCCGGGCAACTGCTAGTAGTTTTGAAATCAACATTGAAGGCCGGGAAAACGGGGATGGGTGTTCCAACAAATGTGACGAGTACTGATTGTAGGTCAAGGCGAGAAAAGCATAACCTTCTTATTCAGTAGAGCCGGGTGGGACATTTAAGACACCCGGAGGCGAACAAGTGAAGAAAAATGTTATAGTGAGTTTTGAATTAGACAAAAAAAGTTCAGACCTGGTAGTTAAGATGATTGTCCTCGCGATTCCAAGGGCGAAAATCGTCTTATCGGTAGAGTGAAGATGAGTCTGCTACGACTGAATGCTCCGAGGCATTCACCTGCTTTCTAACAAAAGACCTGTCAGGAGAAACACTTGAATTCAAATTCGCATTATTAACATCAACCATGACAACTGAATCCATTTATTGCGATGTAATGGGCCAAGTTTGCGATCGCAATGGACCTGGCTCCAAACGAAGATCTCAGCTTGTCATTCATCAGTTTGTTTAATACATAATGATAAGACGTCACAATTTCACCTCGCCAGAATGGCTAATAACAGCGCCAACCGTACAAGCCGAAACTAGAGTTGCTTCATGCAGGGCCTCTGTCGATGAACCCGTCGAATGACACGTGAATCGAAAAACCGGCGGACTAACGCAAGATGTCTATCGATACACTCGACGAATCGAGCAAAAGATAGAATGCTCAAAATCACAGGCAAAAACTGAACTTTCATCCTGTCACCAATTGACCATCGATCATGAAGAACAGCTCTTCAGTCGAGACCATTGTCTATGTTCTAATTTCAGTGCAATTATTTTGTTTTTGAAGTTTGCTCGAGGAAATAAGCTATGAGTGCTTTGACAATTCTAAATTCGAGGTGTACGTACGACACAAATGACAACGGTTGATTCAAAAAACGCTTTGTTTTGGCATTATTTGAAAAAAAAAATTCCAATAACTTAACTCCAATCATTGTTAAAGCTACGCCGAAGGCAATAGTTCGTTACATATTCACGGCATTTAGCAATGTCTTACAGGAAGTATCCATTACACTTTGTTTTAGACGCTATGCTTAACAGCAATATTACGCACTGAATTATCTCGCTGCGGAAAAAAAGCTCCTATTTTTACGAGGAAAATTCTCCCTTGCCTGACACTCGCATCGCTGAGTAAACGAAACTGAAAACTTAGATGAAGGGTATTTTAAAGTGCATTCTATGAAAGTCTTGTTATGACAGGTCAATCCCGCTGACGCAAACACAGACAGTTTCTCAATTACCACGTACTATGAGAAAAGGACCAAAGTTTGTCCGAATACATACTCTTTCAGGGAAAATGTCCACAGACTTCATCGGAAATAAGGGTAATAGATTTCTGTATTAAATGCGATTATTCATGAAACATTCGTGAAGATCTCAAAAATGGCTGGTTTACATGTGACGTCATGGTGCATGGCCATGTTAGTTGGCAAGAACAATAATCTCTCCGCTGGGAACTAAACGAAACGTTCACGAGACTTTCCACTGGAAACTAAACTTCATTATTATACAAATTCTGTGAAAAGAAATTGCATTGCAATAACAACCAACGTGCCGGCCTCGTGACGAGGGTAAAAACCAAGATTGATTTGCATTCAGGTTTCAAGACAAGCTCGCCTAATGGTTTAGTGCGGTTTTCAATTGAGTGTCGTAAAACAAATGTCAAAGTAATGACTTTGACCAATCACAGCAGGTGAAAACAGCGCAACGAACCAATCCAAATTCGAAGCGATTCCATGTAACTTGCTTGCTTGTGGTTTTGGGTTTCCTTTTCATTGGTTGATTAACTGGCTCGAGATTTTTAAGCGTAGCAATTCCAACCGGGTAATTACTTTCGACAGCCATTTGAAAACTTCTCTAAAAAGCAAGTCTGCCAAAGCGTGTTCTAAAAGATCAAAGCGAAAGCAGTTTAGTCTGGTCGCAAATAGCAGTTGGTAATGGTCGAATTAACACGAGCGAGTATCGGCCACGACGACATACGAATTAACACCCGACTGGGAGGTCTAATCTATTCGTCAAGACGATGCCCTTCACCCGTTGCCAACCAATTAGTCTATCAAGACTTACTTATGTTAATTCGTCTGTCTAGAGCCAGGGGCTCTCATAAAGTGTGGTGTTGTTGAATGGCTAAAGCACAGACATCTTAGTTTAAATTTACCATATGCACGCTTAATTCAATCAGATACCGTAAGCCTTCAACATGGGCAAGGATGGGTTGATTCTTCGTGCCGCATATTTTGGAAAATGGAGTCAGGTATGTGTTTGGTATAGTACTAGCAATAATTTATAGTTCATCTTCGCTCTTAGGGATTGTTCACGTAAACGGAGGACGTTCCTTGCACTAGGAAGTTCCCAGACGGCGAGACAATTTTTTCGGTTAAGTGAAGTACACACAGAAAAAAATAGGAACGCAATGTGTGCGCAATGTGTGCGTTGTTGTTGTCATTCGGATTCTAACCATTCACTAATCTGCATAGATATGATAGAATTTGAAAATTCGAACGAAAATCATGGTAAATAAAATACACCTCAAGATCACTAATTTAGCCTCAAATTTTCTATCAAATGGTATCATGAATATTAGGTGCTGCATGTCTACAGTAATTATTTACATAAAACAATTTTGACGACCATGAATTAAGTCTAAAAGGTCACACTTTACCACTGTCAAATATCAATTTTTTTTGTAACTGCAAACCAGAAGAATTCACACAGCAAATACATCTAAATGCGTTTAAGTACATGAATTTAAAAAATTAAATTAAATGCATAAAGGAGGAAGAGGTTTTCAATTAAAGATATTCATAATCAAATTTAATTGTCATTAATAAAGAAGGTTTGCTTGTTTGCTTATCATCCAAAACAATAATCTTCACAATTTTATTCATAATTTAAATCACATTAGAACCTATCTGCAATTATAACCCGTTTATGAGGTGTGGCAGTTTCTTGATATATGGACACCAAAGCCTGTAGCATATTCTCTAAACCTTTAAGCCCTACCATTATTATTCTTACGTTCTTCTCAAAACTACAAACATATGAACAGCAAACCACTAGCACAATAAGTTGAGGCTCATATGATGCCATTAACCAAGCAAGTTGATTGAATTGGAAATTGATTAATCTTCTCTCAACCACGAGCATAGAGTTTTAGGTATTTTCAGGGGGGTTAACTCTACATCCGAAAGCTCAGAAACTTATCTAAAATTCAAATCAATGTGCATCTGTAGACAAAGCATATCTATAATATCAAAATGATACTGTTCGTAATCTACACAAAGTCATTTTGAGGCTTCGGCTACTATTGATTTATCATGAGATTTCTCTGGAGGCGAAGGTCCCTGTTTAAAATTTTTTTCTACTGGCTTATCTCCCAGAGACCTGTGCAAATAGGGGACACTGACCAAATGACCAAAATCAGCTACGGACACACAATTTGCAGCTTTCACCTTGTGAATAGCAGCGCATGCGCAGCGGCCAGCCACATGTCCCTATAACAACTCACTCTTTTCCAGTCCCCACTGTCAGTGGGACTTCGGACTTCGGACTACGGAATTGAAACTGGATCTAGATATTTACCAAGATATTGTAACATTAAAAAAGACCCACTGAAATACTGTGAAGTTAAAGGAAGTCGGCTAAAAATCCTTCGAACAAAGTGTAGGCTACCCGTAGCCTCTTCTTCCATGAGATCGCGTTGCCAGTCGCGTCGCCAGTCTCTTATTATATATTCAACAGAATATCGCGTTCCTGATTGGTCAATGACAAATGTATATATAAAATAGGTTATAGAGAGCTATACGGAAGTTACTATGGAAACAGCTATGAAGTAATTTCGTTGAGTACTGTATATAATAAATAAAAAAATCAGGCGTATGAACTTGCTCGTGTATTTTGTGATTTATGGTCACTCGTGATGTTTCGCACGTTTTCAAACTGCATGAGCCGTACTTTCAAAACATCACTAGTTCACATAAATCATGAATTGCACCCGCGTTCATGTGATTTCATGTGAATGGAATAATTGATTTATTACATTTCAGTTTATATAATCACAAACTCACGAAAACTTTGTTTAAAAAGAACTAATAAAACCCTGTTGCTGATCTCCTGAGAATTGTAACCAAATTTTCAAAAGAGACAAAACTATTTGTGAAGAATGCCATTGGACCTCCCCTTTTAGCTGCTCGGGCCTTCCTCTATCACCTCTCACATGAAAAATAAATGCATGCTAAAAGTTCGACACCTCAACTCATCTAGAAGTTAGCGGGTACAGCTTGCGAACTCAGTCGGAATCGCCTTATGTTTGCAACATTCGGATCTCGGTTTGATTTATCGAATGTGTTCGAGTCACTGCATTTAAAATTCAATGGTGAAAGTGGGATTTGAATCCAGCACGACTCCGTGCAGATCCATCGCCCTAAACAATGGACCAGGGCGACTCCGACTCAATGCCTAATAGGCCAGTTTTGTATTCAAACGGTTGGCTTGGATCGAGCATGAAATGGAGGCTAATGCGGGGGAATCTTTTCACATGCAAATTATTTCCCCCGCAATAGCCTCATTTCATGCTAGATTCAGTCTAACCGTGAGTATGCGAAATTGGCCAATTCCAGTAATCGTTTATAATACCTCCAGCGCTGGAAAACAATTAGCAGGCTGCTGAGAAAACCGCTTGAGTTCAAACACATCTTGCAGAGCCTTTTTTGACATGTGGTTTTCCGCTTCGCTTGGACCAGCAACGTTTCGATTTGTGTGTGTAAGGTGGACTCCGCAAGATTCTACAAAGAGGACAGGAACCTCGTTATCAAACAAGAGACTAATCATAATAATCACTTTATTAAAGTGTTCAACTTTCAACGCCAGGCAAGTGCAGTACTAATCGGGGACAAGAGAAAAACGAGAGGCAAGAGAGCGAATCTCACGTATTACACCCTCTTAGGATGAAAATTATTTGAAATCTGTTATTAGCTCTGTGTCCTATTTCGTGGTTATTTCAACAACGACAACTCATTGGTGAGCTAGTGCGCTCGGTCCGCGCGGACCGCGCGGTCATGGAAACAAAAAATAAAACGACTTTCGCAGCATGGGCTAAATCTTAAAAATAAATTTCAAATCATTACCAAGGGGCACTGGGATTCGCTCTCTTACCTCATCATACTCCCTTCCCGGGGAGAATGGAAATGAAATCAAAGTTTTTTTTTTAATGAGAGGGGAAAACCGGAGCACCCGAAAAAAATCTCTCGGAGAGGAGAGACGAGAATCAACAAACTCAACTCACATATAACACCGAGTCTGGGAATGAAATCCTGAACACATTGGTGAAAAGCGAGTGTTCTTATTTCTGCGTCTAGCTCACAAAAGATGAACAGAAAAACCTGGAAGCTGCAATTTAGGCAATGCTGGTCCCTTGAATGTCACTACCTCGAGGCCTCAGTGGCTTCTATCGCCGTTTTCTTTCCTTCGACAAAAAACTTTGCTCCCTACTTTCTCCCTCTCAACCCTGCTGTATAAATGGGTACCGATGACATAAAGCTCAGGGGTAACCCTGCGATGAACTAGCATTCCGTCCAGGGAGGGAGGAGAAATAGCAATGCTCTCAGTCGCTTCACGCTACTCTAAACCGGGATAAGCCTAGGCCATAAGAGCTAGTGTGCGACTCACCCACCCCCCACCCTCTCCCAAATGCTATGGTGCCGTTCCCGACCATCCAAGTTGACGTTTTATATCAATTCCAGACTAAACATCACCATGACGAAAACGTTCGAATGTAGCAAACCGTCAACACCCAACACGCATACCCGACACTAGTTAG
>NC_090878.1:9654117-9684117 GCF_036669935.1 Montipora foliosa | reverse complement strand
CTACTTATACACTGCGAGATACGACTTTGAAATACCCAAACTATACCATACGGAAAACATTCTGTAAGATATCTAGGACCATATTTATGGTCGAAACTAGATAAACTAGATAAAGAAAGGCCAAGTTTAGAAAGTTTTAAGTATCATATACGTCATTAAAAACTTGACAGTATTTGGAAAAACCAACTTTAAAGTGGTGCATTTATATAGCGCCTTTATCACAAACGTCTCAAAGGCGCTTTACAATAATCAATTTACCCCCAGCGGACTGGAAGCATATACAGGCGCAAATGGCAGCCGCTTCTAAGCAGTCCATGCATGCTGGTACTCATTTTACCGACCTCGGAAGGATGGAAAGCTGAGTGAACTTTAGCGGGAAAGAAGGTCGCCAAATATTCCACTCTCGGCAGGACCGGGAATGGAACCCGGGACCTTAGGGTTGGAAGGCAGAGATCTTACCACTGCGCTAACCCCTTTAGGCCTACTTAGGCAAATTGAGGGTTTTGGCTTGCTTTCTTCGTTTTCGAGTCTTCGGGGTCTTTGTTTTCAAGACACCCCAAAATCATTGCTACTCGTTCTCGAAGAATACGAAAAATTCATGTTGATTGTTACCATGATATTAATAATTATCATCCAAATGTTACATGCTATTGCCTGTGTGGCGGTAAGTAATTTGTTATGGTCGCTATTTACATGTGATACTTTCTCTGCCAGCTGTAACTTTTAAACTATTAACATCACGAACGCACTGCACAGTGGAGCCCAACGAACGTTTTCAGATCGTTATTGTTACTGTTGACAGTTTCGTTTGCTCAATAATTAAAAGCACGACAACATTTTGTGTCTGATAGGATGGTTTTGTAGCTGTACCAGAATTTGCGCTCAATTCCCGGGTCAATTGCATCTGATCTCCTAATTGCCGAGCCGGCAATCGAACGTGTTTCATGGATTCTGTTCGATTTCCGAACCCAATTGAACTCATGCCACCGATTGAGTTCGATTAAGTTCGATTACCGAATCAATCGCACTCGAAGAAAATAAAGAAAATACTCAAATTTGAAAATTTTCTTATTCATTTCGTCTCTGATTTATTTATTGCAACAAGGATCAAATTGATTTACCTATTCCAGGTTACTTGCCGATAGGCTCTTTGTGCTTGACGTGTGAGTCTTTGTAAGTGCAACCGCGCTTTGCTTTGGCACCCTTTTCCTTTTGGGTTATAGAGTTATTTTTAAAGGGGACCAACACCCATTGTATCTTACCGTTTTTCTTTTCATCGCTTGAATATGAAAAGGATTCAAAGTTGCTTTTCTGGCATGAATCTCAAACCATTTCGGTGACAAATGTCAACACGGTCAGTGCGGCGTGTCAACAATATCGACTTCCAACATAACACGGGTGGAAGAAAGCAAAAAAACAAATCCTGTTTCCTTTTTTGCAACAATTGTCGAACGATTATTGGCACTTTTATTCATCGAAGACTAGCTTGCGTGCAGGCTCTCAGTGGTTCGAGGTACATGAAGAGCCTGCATTGTCAGCTGCGGTTTCACAGTTAGTGGCTACGACTTCCTATATTGCAATAACACAACGATTGCTCTTTCATAAATTTAGATTCTTAAAGACTAAAATCAGTGAGCATAAAATTTGTTCCAGTAAAAGTGCAGACAGAAAAGTAAAAAAATAGAAAAGAAACAACGCTTGGAAGAAAGGAAAACAAATTCTGTTGATTTGTAGGAACCGGCCAAACACCTAAAGAAATTCTGTTGAGGTTCGAGGTACATGACGACATTGATATTAGCTTAAAAACTGTCTTCAAAATCAGGCTTTAAAAAATTATGGTTTTTAAAAATCATGGCTTAAAAGTCTTTCTTTTCGAGCAATAAAAAAAACTACTAAACAAATTTCTACTTTCGCGCTAAAACACGTTGCACGTAGGTACTTCCAATTCTGATTACCGATACCGCTGTTGGTGATATTATTTATTGCTCGGATGAATCCTTTATAAGACGAACTTTAAATTCGTCGAGAATTATCGAGAGGGTATAGAAGTACAAAAGCCCTTAACGCGGCGACACATGATCTGTCAAAGTAGGAGAATGTTCCGCCCACATCATGATTTAAAGACTCTTGAGAGGAAGTCGACAAGCGCTATTAATACCGTAGTTCACTCGTTCAAAAACAAAGCCTCCATTGAAAATCCCGGAACAAAGGAGATAGGTAGTATTTAACAATTATTCGCCGAAGGCGAAGTGATTATTGGTGAAAAAGGGACAAAAAAACCTTTCAACGCGAAATCATCTTGACTTACAGTGGCAAAACGAGTACTGGCAGCCATTTTGTCCGTCGAGGTGATTATCGGCTGATAATCCGAGATAGCGAGCCAATGAGAGCGCGCGATTTTGTATAATCACCTGTGTATTTATACTAATATGGTTTATCGCACACTTTTTCTTTAGTGATCATTTCAACAAACAATTCTTGGTCCAATTCTTGATCCAATCAAAGGATGAGAAAGCAAATGAACCGCATCTCCTGGCTCCGCGCGCACTCGTAAAAGAATAGAAAAAACAAATTCAGTTTTAAAACACGACTCTATTTGATTGAAAACTTCAACCTTCGTACCGACTTCATTACCATAGGCGACTTTCAGAACGAGTCAGAATACAATAGATGCTTTGTTATTATTATCAGCAGATAAGCTAATTTTTTTTCTATTTTTCACACTGATTTTAGTCGTGCTATTGTAATAGGAAGTCGTAACCACTAACGGTGAAACCGCAGATGACATCACAGGCTCTTCATGTACCTCGAACCACTGAGAACCTGCCCACAGGGTAGTCTTCGTAGAATAAAAGTGCCAATTATCGTTGGTTGGTTTCCTTTCTTCCACCCGTTTTATGTTGGAAGTCGATTTTCTTGAAACACCGTAGTGACCTCTTCACTAGGGAATTTAAGATCTACGACGGCGACGGTCAACGAAAACGTCACCTCAAAATATAACTTGGTTCTGTCATAATTATCTCTTTCGCAATTGTTCAGTCTCGTTCACGTCATACAATGTGGGCGAAATATCCTTTTGTTTCGGTTAAAAAACATGGGTACTGATCACGTGAGTGAAAACACTCTGTATGACCCAAAAGGAAAAGGGTGCCAAAGCAAAGCTCGGTTGCACTTAGAGAGACCCACACGTCAAGCACAAAGAGCCTATCTGCAACTAACCCGGAATAGGTAAAAACATTTGATCCTTTTTGCAATAAATTAATCATGAGAAGAATTAATTGAATAAGAAAATTGTTCACATTTTAGTGTTTACTTCGAAGATCATTTTTAACACTTAGAATTTCTTTAAGAAACATGATTTTAAGTTATTTTGAATAGGAATGTTTAATAAGCTTAAAGGGGCTAGGTCACGCAATTTTAGGCAATTTCAGCACTGATCGAATGTCATAGAATTAACTGAAATGTCAAAATAACTGTTCAAAACTATAGAAGAACTCTAACAAAACACAGGAAAGCCAAGAAGGGACATGGATGGACAAAACTGGAGAGGATTGAAATGGACTGAATTTGGGTAAATCTGAAAAACGTCGGCCCACCTTTTTTCAAATTTATATCAGTTTATATCAAAATGTCATTTACAAAGCTGGAAAATCATTGTCAGTTCTCATGTGGCTGTAATTTTGCATGTGAAAGACTCTTGCTCTGCCAATTTGACGTTTAGAGCTCATAATTTACAAAATTAAACAAAATTACCGAAAATAGCGTGACCTAGCCCCTTTAATTTGCGACTTACCTGCGGACGCTCCCGGTATTCTATTTGTGAATTTCCGTTACTTGAGTGAAAAAAATAATATTTAGCAACCGAAGGAATAAAGTGTGTTGAAACATCTATTACCCCAGGCAACTGTGTCATAGGTTAGGAAAGGAGAAATTAGTGAATCAAAGGGAATTGGTCCAAGGAGCTATGCAGGAAGTACTTACAAAGGTAGAACTTAGGTACGTTGTTCATAGTCACTATCTACAGGCGACTTTCACGATAGCCTCCGATGTAAAGCAGACCATATGCATGGCAATACCACGTATATCATAAAAGTCAAGTCTTTCGCTGCCGCAACTTCGAGGCAGCTGTCTAATCGGTTATCGGTTTCAGAATTTATTCTCAACCACCCTTTCTCAACATTGCAAAATTATTAGGGAACAATAAACTATACTATGCACTTACCTGTACTCGAACTGGGACAGTCCAGATCTTTATTCCTGTGTCTTCACCACTACACTTCAGCGACGAACATGATCAACCCAACACATTTCTTTTCATTATTTACTTTTGTATACTGATAAGTCATAATTGATATCGATATATAATACCCAAAACTAATCCCAACCTGACCCTATTTTTTCTCTAGGTTTAATTTAGGCTCCAGACAAGTTTCCTCAATTCATCTGAGTGCATATTCAAACTAGGTAAAATGAGGATCACCAATTAAACGTGTAAAAACGGATTGAACCTGAGACCGGGTTACACGTGCAACATATACACCCTGCATTTGGGTAAATTTATGTACTCCTATTAAATCTTGATCCTTTCTGTTCACAGTTAGCAAACAAAATTGTTTGACTGACAAATTCAAATGCATTCCTATTTTACAAGAAATTGTAAGACCGTCCAATTACTTTACTGCAGAACTAATACTACACAATTCTCCGTGCTTTTTATCAAGGTCATAAGTTTTACAATTCTCCTAATTCCGATGCTGTTTCTGCCAACTCTCTTGCCTACTTTTAGGAGAAGACTTCAAGCTATTTATTTGTAAGAATTTTTAATGTATACCGCAGTTGTTTATTGTTTCCCAAGAAAATCCTGTTTGTTGAAGATTTGAAGTGTAATCTGTCTACTTTTTGGCCTTTTTTTCCTATTTCATCTCTTCCAGTTTCCGACTCTCTAATTATCTCAGTCGTTCGTTTGTTAGAATAGATCCATTCTAGGTAATGTTACTAAGGAAGTCTTGCCCAAGTTCGTTCAGACGAATAATGCGTCTCTAGTCTAAATACGGACAATGATTTGGACGTTTTTCCTGATTTTCAGTCTTGTGTGACAGTTACACACACTCGGATTGTTTCACATTTTTGGCATGACATGCGTTGACATAATTTTTGGCAGATGGGAACAGTGAACGGTATTCGTTTTTTAATTTCTCGGAATAACTGCTTTCGTTTTCGGTTCTATACAACACTTCATTGAAATTCGTGTCATGCATGATCACTTTGAAAGTCGGAAAACCGTGAAGTCCAAAAATAAC
Organism: Montipora foliosa; assembly: GCF_036669935.1. Classification (NCBI taxonomy): domain Eukaryota; kingdom Metazoa; phylum Cnidaria; class Anthozoa; order Scleractinia; family Acroporidae; genus Montipora; species Montipora foliosa. The sequence continues at coordinate 9,678,817 of NC_090878.1, read as the reverse complement.
AATATTTCTGGAATGTTAATTGTATGTATAGTGATTAATGAAAGTAAACCCACAATAGGATACCAAAAATAACCATACCACTATTCAGAGTTTGACAGACTGTTTATCTTTCTTTGCCCTCTATGTTGCTGGAGTTCTTTTAAGGAAAATATTCCACTTTTTCGTGATTTGCCAAAGTGCAGGAATGTTCCATCCTTAACTCAATTAATTCAATGGGTACCAGTACAGAGGTGACTCGTTTGTGTCAACAATACCGACTTCCAATGTGAAAAGAGTGGAAGAAAGAAAAAAAATTCCTATTTCTTTTTTGCAACAATTGTCAAACGGTTATCGACAGATTTATTCTCCGAAGACGAGCCCGCAAGCAGGCTCCTAGTGGTTCGAGGTACATGAAGAGCATGCTCGACTGTTCGAATGCGCAGGCTAAACAAAGGCGAAAAGGTGTTGTCAGATGGAGTTTTACAGTCAGTGACCACGTCTTCCTATTACGTAAGAGGTATAGGACGCCAAAACACGGTCGAAAAAACGTACCGCACACACATACAGAGAGACCCACACGTCAAGCACAAAGAGCTCATCTACCCAGCTGTTTATCTAACTAACCTGTAATAGGTAAAACAATTCCATCTTTGATGCAACAAATAAATCATTAGAGCCATTCATTTAATAAGAAACTTGTGCAAATTTTAGTAAGTTACTTCTAAGATCATTATTAACACTTACAAGTTTAAGTTATATCCAGTTGAGTTCTTTGAAAACGCCAGTTTTGAATGAGGCAGGGGAGAGAAGTCAATGAGTCACTAACCCAAAAGAAACGCTAAATCACACCTGTAAGTCGATGAACTACTTTTACAATTTGAAAGACACAAAGCAACGAATGTCAAAACGGCTCAGTAATCACGACATTGATATTGGCTTAAAAAATGGCTTAAAAAATTATGGTTTTTCAAAAATCATGGCTTAAAAAGTATTTTTTTCGACCAATGAGGAAGGAAACTACCAAACAAATTTCTACTTGTAGGTAGGTACTTCGAATTGTGATTACCGATCCCGCGGTTTGTGATATTATTTATTGCTCGGATAAATCCTTTATAAAAATACTTTAAATTATCGAGAGGGTATAGCGGTACAAAAGCCCTTAACGCGGCGACACGTGATCTGTCAAAGTAGAAGAATGTTCCGCCCACATCATGATTTAAGGTGACTCAAACCAGGTTGAAAGCTCACTGATTTTAGTCTTTAAAAATCTAAATTTATGAAAGAGCAATCGTTCTGTTAAGTGCAATAGAAAGTCGTGGCCACTAATTGTGAAACCGCAGCTGACAACACAGGCTCTTCATGTACCTCGAACCACTGAGAGCCTGCTCGCAGGCTCGTCCTCGTTGAATAAAAGTGCCAATTATCGTTCGACAATTGTTGCAAAAAAACAGGATTTGTTTTCCTTTTCCACCTGTTTTATGTTGGAAGTCGATATTATTGACACGCCGCACTGACCTCTTTATCACTGACACCCATTGAATTAATGGCTCCGAGTACGTGTTGGAATTTGTCACCTCAATGGCTTGAGATTCATGCCACAAAAGCAACTTTGAATCCTTGTCATATTCAAGCGATGAAAAGAAAAACGAAAAGATACAATGGGTGTTGGTCCCCTTTAAAAATAGTTCTGTAACCCAAAAGGAAAAGGATGCCAAAGCAATGCACAAATGGAGGAATAGACCATATTCGTATTCTCGGTATTGGGCTGGAACTAGCTTGCAATGGAGGCTAATGCGGGGGAATCTTTTCAAATGCAAATACTTTTTAATATATTCCCCCGCATTAGCATCCATTGCAAGCTAGTTCCAGTCCAATACTGAGAATACGAATATGGTCTATTAAGACGAGTGGTCTGATTCTCGTACCCATAGTCATTGTTCCATCTAAATGTCTGAGCACTGAATTGCTCGTTACACAGAAGATTAGAACAGATGCTTGCAGCCAGGTTCCCAAATCAAAGTAAATTAACCTGTAAAACTGCTGTTCTTTAGTCTTCTGGTTCATTTTTGCTCCTTTGATCCGGTATATACCGTGCATACTCTCCCTCTGTGCCCACTGTTCCTCTGTCCCTCTGCGCCCACTGTTCCTGCATGCCTCGTCCCCACTGTTCCTCTGTGCCTACTGTTCCGCTCTGTTCCTCTGCGCCGACTGTTCCTCTGTGCTCAGTGTTCCTGCGCGCCTACTGTTCCTCTGTCCCCACTGTTCCGTTGTGTCTTCTGTGCCTACAATTACTGTCCCCACTGTTCCTCTGTGCCTACTATTCCGCTCTGTTCCCACTGTCTCTCTGTCCCTCTGAGCCGACTGTTCCTCTGTGCTCAGTGTTCCTGCGCGCCTACTGTTCCTCTCTCCCCACTGTTCCGTTGTGTCTTCTGTGCCTACAGTTACTCTGTCCCCACTGTTCCTCTGTGCCTACAGTTCCTCTGTGCCTACTGTTCCGCTCTGTTCCCACTGTCTCTCTGTTCCTCTGAGCCGACTGTTCCTCTGTCCCCACTGTTCCTTTGCACCTTCTGCGCCTACTGTTCCTCTGTCCCCATTGTTCCGTTGTGTCTTCTGTGCCAACAGTTACTCTGTCCCCACTGTTCCTCTGTGCTTACAGTTCCTCTGTGCCTAGTGTTCCGCTCTGTTCCCACTGTCTCTCTGTTCCTCTGCGCCGACTGTTCCTCTGTGCTCAGTGTTCCTGCGCGCCTACTGTTCCTCTGTCCCCACTGTTCCGTTGTGTCTTCTGTGCCTACAGTTACTCTGTCCCCACTGTTCCTCTGTGCTTACAGTTCCTCTGTGCCTACTGTTCCGCTCTGTTCCCACTGTCTCTCTGTTCCTCTGAGCCGACTGTTCCTCTATCCCCACTGTTCCTTTGCACCTTCTGCGCCTACTGTTCCTCTGTCCCCACTGTTCCGTTGTGTCTTCTGTGCCTACAGTTACTCTGTCCCCACTGTTCCTCTGTGCTTACAGTTCCTCCGTGCCTGCTGTTCCGCTCTGTTCCCACTGTCTCTCTGTTCCTCTGCGCCGACTGTTCCTCTGTGCTCAGTGTTCCTGCGCGCCTACTGTTCCTCTGTCGGTGAAAATGGTACAAGCGTGAGGCCATTTGTTGGCTCTGCCAATGTTTTTACTTTGTCTCAATAAAGTACCCGCTGCTTATTAAAGAATTAGTATTTTGACTTGTATCGCTTTCAATAGTTGCGTCCAGTTACATTTGAGTACATTTCCGTTTCATTCAGTTCGCGGAACGACCCCTTTCGAAGCTCACGCTCGACATCTTTTAGTGTGGGTCTACCGCCAAAAACGTATGACTTTCTTTGTATGTGTTTTGCGCGCCCTAAGAAGAAATCCATTGAGCCAACGCAACGTCGATCTTCGGTAATCCAAACAACGCATCACAGTGCCCTCCAAGATTTTGGATTACGTGGTTTGCTTTTAATAACCAATGTTTATCAATAAAGGGCAAAATTACTGAGCGCTGATTGCCTGAGACAGAGGGCATTTTTTCTTAATCGAGGGCATTTTTGGTAATCAAGAGAGGGCTTGATTACCTGTCAATGATTGGTTAATCCGTTGCATAGCAACGTATATTGTATATACAATTTTGTGCTCATCTCAAGAATGTTAAGTTCACAGGGTGTCAGTGCATGAATTGTACATAATTTTCTCTATTTTTTTGCTTTTCAACAGTTTCTTAAAAATTTCTTTATATTATGACGTACTTAATGGTTAGGTATTCCTACATTTGTATATGCATAACTCGTACTTTATCTTGTTTTGTATTCTACTAGGTTGTCGAGAGTTTTTGACATGAGCCTCTGGCTCGGACCGTATTGTGCAAACACTTGATTATCTTGATTATCTTATGTTATCTTATCACAGAGCACCCAAACGGCTGAAACAGTCCTATGCGATTATTTCACTGTAGCGAACGTCTTCCTGAGTACGTAAAAAAGGTCAGACGTTTGAAGCAGCAGTTTCAACAGCCATGAAACATCAAGGAGATAAACGGAATAACAGACTCGGCAGCTTGTGTTCTGTGTTTGCTTTGTTGTTGTCTGTTGTCTGTTGTATCGCGTTAATTCATGTGGAACTCAGAATACAAGAACACCATCGACTGATATCACACTCAGTGACCTCCCGTGATCAGCTTGAGACAAAAATCCTACGAAAAGTGCAGCAGAATTACAAAGAATGGCAAAATGATAAAGGCAGCCATGCAGAAGGACACCCAATGAAGACGAGAGGTAGAATGTTATTGTTTCATGAATATGCAAAGTGTTTTAGTTACAATTCAACACCACTCTGTCCATTATTGACATAAGACATCCTTTGCTTATTTTTTGCTTTCTTCACGAAAAGCTGGTTTTGCCATTGTAGCTCAGTCAAATCTGATTCATGCGACCATTTAAATATACTAAGTCACAAATTACTGTAAGGCTCAAACGGGAAGAACACTGCTCTTTCGTGACTTGGATGAAAGGTTGGTCGGAATTTAATGAGCTTTGTCGGGTTTTCCTCTTTCCTTCTCGTATTTATGTTATTTTCATTTTTCTAAGGTAATAACAACACCCGGTCAAGAGAAATACGAGCGTCACCTTACTTATCACAGCAGGAAAATTACCCAACAGTTTCTCAAGTAAAGCTACTGGTGAAACAAGAGCTTCGAGACCTGCAAAACCAAATTTGTGCAAAAGATGAGACGCTCCGCAGTGTGGGGCGACGAAAAGGCAACAAAGGGAGTAAAGGAAGCCGAGGGAGACGAGGTCCCCCAGGTCCCCTAGGGGGACCTGGGCTCAAGGGACCTCCTGGAAATAGAGGAAGAACGGGTCCACCGGGACAACGTGGTATTAAAGGGGATCTGGGTCTACCGGGTCAGCCTGGTCCCGCGGGACCTCAGGGGCCAAAAGGAGTAAATGGCACCAAAGGTGAGCCGGGCCAGTCCTCCTCGGCTCATATTTCCATATAGAGTTGGAACGTCCACCCACCGTGTAGTAAACCACCGTGGGATGAACTTTAAGGACTGGGCACCGATACTTATCTTCGTATCGTGTGGAAATTGCGAAATACTCATCTAATGTAAACTTATCTTTCTCTCCGTTTAAATTTTCTTGTTCCTAATTTAGTTAGCTGGAGAAGAACCTGTGAAAACTGCAAAATACTCATGTAAGCCTTATTGGGTAATAATATTTCACAATCTGCCTAATGCCTCATGCCTCATGTGGCAGTCAAGTCGGCAACCGAAAGGAAAGGCTCACTTGTTTTAAGGCAGAGTCCGAAGAGATGGCGGTGAGTTTACTTGCCCTCTTGAATTCAATATCACGTTTTAAAGCCCGGTCTTCTCCGTGTAATTTATCCTTGCGTATGTAGCACGAGTGGTCACCGTTGAAAATAGCCTGTTTTTATATGTTAGTTTTGATTAAACAGCAGCCTGAGTGGACTACAAATTTTTCATTTGCGAAAAGATTTCTTTGTTTGGTTTTTTTTCACTAATCCTTGAGCATATAATTGTCAGACACCGACCGGAGGGTCTCAATGGGGTAGTGGATTTTACTAGGCTCACAGTTAAATTTTGCGCATTTTTACGCCTCACGGTTAAATTTTTGACCTTTTACGGCTAACGGTTAAGTTTTTCCCGCTACGGTTATCTGAAATTTTCATTATTAATTACCATTGTTTTACATTATAATGTAAGAATTAACTGGAAATATAATAGTTTATTTCCATTAGTGCGGAGCATGGCAAAATCATAACAAGTACCGGGAACATTCTCGGTTGACAAAAAATGACATTTATCTGGTCCACAAATACGTATCAGTCCTGTACTGACTGTACTGCGTACGGGACGTAGAAATTTGGAACTTTTAATTTCTAAGAACTAAAAAAAGTGATTGGTGCAAACGACTTATTGACGATATCAACAACAAACAATAGACAAACAGACTGATTTTACCAACAATACACCTACGGACAACCCTACGGACATTTGACTAACAAAAGACGGATCGAAACGCACCAATCACAGTTTACAGTCTTCACACCCAATAACAACCCGGCTTAACTGACAGACGATCAATAACACCACGACTTGGTTGACCAATCAGATCAACGACCAGAGTATTTATACCACCTTAAGTGTGGCGAAAAAAGTGTAAAGTAACAAAGTCAATTAGATTTTCCCACAAATTAGAAGTACTGTCACATAAAGGCAGAAGCAGGGAATCGAATGGCTTTTTATTTTAAAAAATTAGTATTGGTAATTAATAGTTCTTACGCATAACGTTAAAGGACCGAGAGTATTGAAAACTTTGGCGGTCGAAGGAAACAAAATATTGCGGACGTATTGACAAGTTTTACCGGCCCGTAATGGAGCATGTTTTTTGTAGGGGAAGGGGGGGGGGGGGGGGGAGGGGCTTTAAATAAAACCAATGCGAAATACTCACTCTTAAGAGGCTCCCAAACTTCACTGAATTTGATATCCATTGTTTCATGAGGATGATCGTCCGCCCAAAGGAACTGTATGGAATTCTGCAATATGGCAAACATCACATTTGTGCATGCCCGGTAGTGTTGCAGTGGGTACGATTACGCTATACCTCCGACGAATCTTATGACTCCGACGTTTGATTTTCACCCAACAGTATCGCTGAATTTCTCCGACTGCAAATTAGACTTTTTCTTTGACTCCAACTCTCAGCATGGCTACCTTTTTGGAGCAAACAATCAACAGCTCTCGCAAACTCTAATTAGCTCCTTTTATTCGTTATCCAGCTTTTGTCCAAGTCGCCGTTGTTACTTGCGTCTCAAGAGGTTCACTGCAAACCACTCATCGTAATGACTTGCGTGTAACCAAAGAAAGTCCAATGCTGTGGAATCTTCGTAAATTCATTACTATAATCTTCAATTAAAGAATTACTTGAAAAATGGTCGATGCAATTTCTAAATGCAGTAATTCCAAAAAGAAAAAAAAAACGTAATGACAAAAATGATAAAAGTTCGATGTCTTTTCAACATGAGCATTCCGCGGATTTCAATTTTTCGCTTTTCAGACTGACTGATCATTCTAAACAAATTTTAAAGCCGTAGTTAAGAAAGAATCTCTCGCAATTTTAAAAGTGAGTAAAGACATCATAAGAAGGTTAAAATGTAAAATGAATATTCCAGAGTGATCTTTTTGCGTGGCCTTTCAAACGGATAATTTCTTTAAGCACGATTACAAACGATCGGCGCCATGAATGCAGGATCTCGCAATTTACTCAATTTGAAAAGTGAAAATCGTCTAGTTTAGACAGATTGTTTACCCCCGGCAACTATTTTGCAAGGGGTATTGAAGCTGTGCGTTGGCAAAATGATTCTCCACTGACGAGAGTCTCTCAACAGCTAAATGAAGTCATCTAAAACAGAGATGTGCCTTATCCCATTGATAGTTCCTTTATTCTCGGCACCAGTCTCAATCAGGTCGTCTGCTTTCCGCTCATCACCAAGAACTCGCCCCTTGTCAGCAATTTTATGCGGCTCATTCTCGTTTGTTTCGTCACCTCGATAAGAAGAAGATGGCAAAAACTCGTCCAATATAGAGGCCGAAAAAACCGTACCATTCTCCACATCAGCTAAAGGCTGACATTCTCCGTAGGTAGCCGAATATTTTATATCATGTTCTTCGTCCCCTTGTTGCCGTTCGTCTCTATGGTTTAATTGGTGTTTATTGTCCTTCATTGGGCAGTTTCCGTCTTTACGACAAGCATAATTCCCTTTCATTTTTTCCAGATACTCAACTGGGTCTTTAGCCGCATCAGTACCACGAACTCTATTCGTCAATTCTGCTTGCTGTTTGTCGTGGAAATTAGCTGTCGAACTGTGATGCTTTTTATCCAAAGAATGATCAGTGTCGACAACTGACGGTCGACTCCATTGTTTTTCAGAACTTTCTACACAAACGACATCTTTCCCAAGAAATCTCGCATTCTTTCTATGTTTTTTTAAATTTTTCTTGGAGTTCAAAAGACTTTCATTGTTTTTCAAAACTCGCGGTCTCTTCAGCGGTCTTTGTGAACGCTTAAAATCTTGTCTCTCTTTACCCGCAGTGACCTCAGTCTTGTCTTCTGGAGCAGTAAAACAGGACAAACTACATAAAACCCGATTTCTGGCTACATAAAACCGCTGTAACATCTGTCGTCTTTCACTTCGGTTACTTTCAACTACAGCCTTGGCAAAACTTATTTCCGAAGAAAATCCGAGTTGATCCGACATTTCCCGAAAATGTCGCCGACGAATTCCTCGGGGAGTTGACCCAACTAGAACTGTGAAGTTTCCTATGTTTTCAACACCACAACTACTTCCGGTGTTCAGTGACCTAAAAAGTCGGAAATAAGACAGAATTGAGTTTTTCCATTACGAATGAAATGAAGACAACTACCTTTGTTCCACCAGAAACTCATAAGGGTTGAAACGTGTAACGGCCCCTTGTGTGCTGAGAAACAAGCTTCCGAATATTCAATTTGCTAAGTACCATATTTGGAACAACAACAGCGAGGGGTTTCCAAATATGGTACTTAGTACTGAAAGATTCAACCAATCAGTTCGCACTGAATACTCGGAAGCTGTGAACGCGCGTTACACGTTTCAACCCTTATGGGTTTCTGGTTCCACTTAATCTCAGAACTATACAACGAATTCACCTAAGTATGCGTCAAATCTTAAAGCTGATCATGTCCATGCAGCGAAATAGGAGTATAAAAATCTTCTATCTTTGTTATTGTTAATGATATAAAGTCAACCTATCCATGCGTCAACGAGAGAACATCATCACATTGCAACTCGGGATATATATGGTTGGGACAGGCGTCTGGCGTGGGCCGAGTTCGAAAGCTTCAAGGGGTTCGAGATTGTTCGATATTACTTTATGTCACTGCGTGGGAAGTTATTCCATCTTTCTAATATTATATTTTCAATGTGGAAACGCCCTCACAATTTTAGACTACTCAAGTGCTCGACTCTTCTTATATTCAACAACTATTCACCGACGTAAAGGTGGCTAGTGGTGGAAATTTGCCGAGCGGCGAGGTAAATATCCACCACTAGTCACCGAGGTGAACGGTTGAATAGCAAAGGATATTCGGAGTTTAAGTAGCCAATCAGAGAGCGCGTTCAATTCTATCCACTGTTGCATTATATACTAACGGCATTTATAGCCAAATTACAGAATGATTTCAGAGGGGCATGCATTCACGATTTCATAGGAATAGCCTATCAATGCCATGCAAGTGTACCAAACAGGAACATTTGTTAATCTGAAAATGATCAAATCTTTAACTTTCTGTTCTATCTTCTCGCTTTCAAAAGGGAAGGATTGTTTTCATTTCTATTGCAACTTCAACAATTTAGTCGTCGCCGTAGTCTCTACCTAAGCCCCTCTACAACAGACTTATCATTCAAACGATCTATGACGGAAGTACCAGTCCAAAGATCTCACAAGGATACATGCAGTTAATATTTAACCACGCTCAAAAGTTGACGCGATGCAAACTGTGGTGTTTTTTTCTTGTGGATATCAAGTTTCTATTTATCTTACCTTGAAAGTAATAGCCGTTACGGAAACAACACGGTACCCTACCGGGGGGGGGGGGGGGGGGGGCCGGGGGGTGGGGGGTAGGTGTGTGCCGCCAAGATTCTCAAACCAATTATTTAAGGGTAGAAATCAAGATTTGATACCTTTTTTACAGACAAAAAACTAAAAATGACATCCTATTTAAGGGAAAGAAGATAACTCTGTCGAAAACGCACAACGAGACCTGTACACGTTTCCTGTATACTCACAATTTAATTCTTCTGCATTACAATCTACAACACTCGACTCAACTCAACAGTTCGCTGAGGAAAAACTCATCGGGACAAAGTACATTATCAGACAACCACGCAATTCTTAGTTGGTGTTAAACTATCGTCAATCATCAAGGTAGTTAAACGAATCGTTTTATTTCCTCTGTACGCGGACGTTTAGCATCAAGAATAGAATATCAGACCAAGCCTAGTTTAATAATATGCCATCATAACTCCCGCGCAAACACCATGGTTTATCTTTTAGTCAATTCTGACCTCTGTATTTTTTTAACAACTGAAACAAAGCCAATAATAATGTTGTCTTTACAATTACGTATCCGAAACACAACTAGAAAGTAAAAGACGAAAATATTTGGAAACCCGAGATCGAACTATAGTGAAATAATGAACACAGCATTATTCACCTTCAAGCCCCGATGTCATCAGGAATATAGTCTACCAGAGACTTGCAAAAAACTCCTCTGGAAACGTCCCTTTAAAATCGCTTTGTTTAACTTGAAAACGTGTATTCAGGTGTGTAGTACAGTTTTAATAGACTATATCTCTTTCGTTTTGCGCGTTGGGGTGGATACCGCAATTCAGTGACCCTATCTAACGAATATCTTAAGAATCATGACACCAAAAATACCAAAAGGAATACCCTATTTAAGGACTGAAACCCTCAAAAACCCTACCCTGTCGGGCGGCACATACCTATATAGCGTATACAAGAGAGTATCCCCCCCCCCACCCCCGGATCCCAAAGTAATGTTTCGTCTAGTTTGAGCCATCAATGGTATGAAGACATATTTCCAGTTTTGTCGAAAATGTCAAATTTTCCCCACTCAAAATAAAATTTCCGTTATTTACCGTGACCATGGGGGTTTTCTTTTTTTTTTTTTTACTATTTCCAAACCTGTATCTATTGCCAACCATAAAAATGACGGACAGTTGAACAGTGAAAAAGAATTTCGCCACAAATTAACAGTTTTCTGACCGAAAGTTAAGCGTAAACTTTCACCAATCGCATGTTATGCGATTCGGCTTATTGTAAAATAGTAAAAAAGGAAGAATTGTTTGAATCAGTAGTAGCACTCAAAAGCGACAGGAATTCGCTCTTTCTTCACCAGTGACGACTTTCAAATAACAACATAAAAAGCTTCAGTGGGAGGCAATGCAATGATATCTCAAGGAGAACAGAACTGCGACCAAAGCATCTTACCGTTGAAGTGACGGTACATTCAAAGTACTTGTCCGATCAAGTTCTGCCAGTTCATCTCTGGGTTTCATTTCTGGTGCGGATTCAGTGACCCGAGAACTCGGTTCACCAAGGTCATCACTTTCGTCGCTTGCCTGTGGCAAATGGAATTTGAGATAAAATTGTGTTCGTTATTTTAAACCAGTCTGGTTTTTATGTTGTCTTCACGTGAAACCAGAAGTTCTTTTGAAAGTTTTGAACCTTCTTCTTTGTTGTGTGATACACAAACTGCGATGTGAAGCAATTGCCTTATACTTCACAATTATTCCATGGACGCGCGTTGGCAAAAACCAATCTCTTATTATATACTCAACAGAATATCGCATTCCCGATTGGTCAATGACGAATGCATAAATAGGTTTTGAAGGCAATACGGAACGAAGATACTGTGGAAAAAGAGCGATGGATTAATTTTGTTGAGTACTGTATATAATAAATAAAAAATCGTATGAACTTGCTCGTGCACTTTGTAATTGCTGGTCACTCGTGATGTTTCGAAAGTTCTCAGATTACATGAGCCGTGCTTTCAAGACTTTACACGTTCACATAAATCACGAATTGCACTCGCGCTCACGCGATTTCCTATACATATCCAACAAGGGTGAATGGAATAACTGCTTTATTAAAGTTCATTTTATGTAATCACAAACGCACGAAAAAAATTGTTAAAAAAAACCTGTTGCTGATCTTCGAAGCATTGTACCCCAAATTTCAAAACAAACAAACGAATTCTGGGGGATAGAGCGAGTTTCAATCGAGTGTCGTAAAACCAAAAGCAAAGTAATTACTTTGGCCAATCAAAAAGGACAGAGACAATCCAGTAAACCAATCAAAACTCGAAGTAATTACACGTAGCCGACACAAAGCGCGGGAAAATGTGCACGCGCGAGCCACGATTGGTTTTGGTTTCACTTCTGATTGGTTGAAAAAGTGGCGCGAGAACTTTGAACCAATCACTGAGTGAAGTAATGCAAAGCCAAAGCAATTCGCTAATTACCTTCGACACTCAATTGAAAACCGCTCTATGAAGGATGCCTTTGGACCTCCCTCTCAGCAGCTTGGGCCTTCTCTATCACATCTCACATGAAAATAAATGCATATCTACCATGCTAAAAATTCTTCACCTCAACTCATCTGGAGGTTAGCGGATCGAGCCCACGAACTCAGTCGGAATCGCCTTGTTTGGAAACATTCGGATCTCGGTTTCATTTCTCGAGTGCGTTCGTGTCACTATATTTAAGATTTATATCAAATATTTAAAAAAGCAAGACAGAGTTAAAATCGGGACCAGAGAAGGCAAATCCCATCCGACCAATGGTGAGAGTGAGATTTGAACCCAGCAAAACCCCGTGCAAATCCAACGCCCTAAGCAATGAACAAGGTCGACTCCGACTCGTTCCTTTTTTCAGAAATCGTTTATAATACCTCCAGCGCTGGAAAACAATTAGCAGGCTGCTGAGAAAACTGCTTGAGTTCAAACACATCTTGCAGAGCCTTTTTTGACATGTGGTTTTCCGCTTCGCTCGGACCAACAACGTGTCGATTTGCGTGTGTATAGCGGACTCCGCAAGATTCTACAAAAAAAGGAACCTTGTTATCAAACATGAAAGAAATCTCTTTTTCAAGAGACTAATTATAATGATCACTTTATGAGGGTGTTTAGCTTATAACGTCTGGTAACTGCACTACTTATCGGGGACAAGAGAATATGATAGGCATGCAAGAGAGGAAATCCCCATATTAGATCCTCTTACGATGAAAATTATTTGACATCTCTTATTAGCTCTGTGTCATCTTTCGCGGTTGTTTCAAGAACGACATCTTATTGGTCGGTTGGTGCCCACGGTCCGCGCGGTCATGGGAACAAGAAACAAAATGACTCACATATGACACCGAGTCCGGGAATAAAATCCTGAACACATTGGTGAAAAGCGAGTGTTCTCATCTCTGCGTTAATCCAGCTCTCGATGACAAAAGAAGAACAGAAAAACCTGGAAGCTACAATTTACACAATGCCGGTCCCTTGAATGTCACGAGCTCAAGGTCTCAGTGGCTTCGCCGTTTTGTTTCCTTGGACAAAAAAAAGACTGCTCCATACCTTCACCCTCTCGACCCTGGTGTATAAGTGGGTACCGGTGATATAATGAGTCGAGGTAACCCTGCGATAAGCCTCGCCCATGTGAGCGACTCACCCACCCAACCCCCCCCCCCCCCCCCTCCCACCAATGCTATGGTGCCGCTCCCGATCATCCAAGCTGACGTTTTATATTCTCTTCCAGACTAAACATCACCATGACAAAAATGTTCGAATGTAGCAGACAAAATGTAAGCACCCAACACCCTGCGATGACCTGGCATTCCGTCCAGGGAGGGAGGAGAAAAAGCAATGCTCTCAGTCGCTTCACGCTACTTGAAACCGGGATAAGCCTTGGCCATGTGAGCTAGTGTGCGACTCACCCACCCCCTCGCAAATGCTATGGTGCCGTTCCCGACCATCCAAGTTGATGTTCTATATCGCTTCCAGACTAAACATCACCATGACCGAAACGTTTGAATGTGGCAAACTGTCAGCACCCAACACGCATGCCCGACACTAGTTAGCAAAAGCATGACTATCTCAAGCAGCGCTGATTCGAAGACAAAGCAACAATTCATTAAAATCCAACTTTTACCACTTACCTAAGATTTGCTCAACCGTATTGGTACTTTTAGATTGCTTTGCTGCCACACTTTTCCCATTTACAGTAATGTCTGGAGCATGCTTGCCTGGGAACCTAGCCAAGCATAGAACAAAATAGGCCACTTTCGTATTCTAACGGTAGGACTGGATCTAGCATGAAATGGAGGCTAATGCGGGCAAAGTAATTTGCATTTGAAAAGATTTGCCCGCATTAGCCTCCACTTCATGCTAGATCCAGTCCAGCCGTGAGAATTCGAAAATGGCCTATTGTGAAAAGCAAGCCTGAAAAACATTCACAACTCAAAACAAATATGAGGAACTTCACTTGTAGGTACCGAAAGCAAATTACAAAAGTGAATTGTGAGCAAGCGACACACTCAGTACGAGTAGCGGTTTGAATAGGGTCACTTGCAAGTGGATGCATTTTGACCTAAAAAAGATAACCAGACTATCCTTCCAATCGAAACACTGACTAAGGTCGATCGGCCGAGATAACCAAAGTACGTTGCTATTCAGCCCCAATCAAATAAGCCTTTAATTCCAATGGATTGGAAGGATTGACTCTTCAAGACTGTATCACTCAACGGCATTGTTATGGTACTATATGAAACACCAATTATTGCTAACAAAATGCAGGTTCAGTATCCTGACGTAACAGATCACCATGTCAAAAGGAAAGCCATCGAAAAACAACCTATACCGTATTTTGTCTTTAAATGCTCATGTCTCAAAAGCTCGGTGAAACCCGAATTTTTAGTGCTGCAAAGTGACAAAACTCTAGAGATTCTCTGGAGGGCACTCAGAGCCACGTTCAATTTTCCTATTGTGAAAGTAATCAGTCTGAACTCGCTCCAGAGAATCTTTAAATTGTCTATGGAGTTTTGTCTTGGCCTGCTCAGGATGGCTTTCCAGCACCCTTAAACCGCTGAGCCACGCCTTTTAAGGCATGGTTAGGGTTTCATGCCATGCCACCTGTTGCAGATTCTGCGAAAAAGAAAAGACCAAATCATCTCCAAGGATTTTCTCACCTTCGAAAGCGTGTCCGTCCCTCTTTTAAAATTTTGCTTGTTTCTCCAGCCACAGTCTTTGCTTTTCTTTTTCTTCTTTCTCTTGGTCGGGAAAACAAGCCTTCGTCAGAATCCTCATTTTCGCTTGATGAGGATACTTCTAATAGATTGTTCTCGCTCCTTACCAAATTTTCTTTAACTTTGTAAGATTCCTCGAGTATTCTTGATTTGCCCGTCCCTAAGATTTGCTCCTGATTCAAAGTAGATGTGGATGGAATAAGGTCTAAACGTTTCTCCCCGGTCTTCCTTTTATAACTTCTAACTTTTTCCTTGACGTTCGTAAACTCTCGAGTTTTCCCACTCTTGTGTCTAATCTTCTCATTTCCGCAAATGAAAGAACTTGACCCTCTTCCTGCAGTTAGCGGGATCACGCTTGCGGGATCTCCCGTTCCTGTGCACAACAACTTCTCAACATCCTTTGTTTGGTTAAGGTTGTTCACAAGATGTTTTGGTTCAATAACATCATCCTCGGAGCTGAAGAAATCTTCTAAGGATAACAGTTTGTTTCTCGAAAAATCATTCGAGAATTCCATCAATTTTGAGGCAACGTTTTTGGAGTTGTTTCCCAATCCAGGTATTTCCTGTCTGAGGAGGCCCTCAACACCACCGCAAGCTGCTTTGTTGTCAACAGTGCTTGAATTGTTATCATAATAATCATTGTCTTGACTTTTCGTCTCATAACCAGCTGTGTTACTCAGCACATTTCCCGGCTGATCAACGATGTTTTTGAGCTCTGAAGAAGGCAATTCGTCATCCTCAATAAACTGAGACGCAATTTCTTCCAGATTATACGGGTCTTTATCCTCTTCCTGGTTTACGCCATCGTCTGTGATTGTCTAAAGGAACATTTGGAAAAGATGAAACATTCTTACCCGATAATAAACTGCTACGTAAACTATACTAGGATAACATGAGTATTTGGTATAATTAACTCAGTTGACGGGCGTAAATTGACAAACGTGGGAAGATTTAAAGGCTGAAGTTGCGAGCTTAAGCTTTTCGTCACATAGGACTGGGAAGGCCTTCAACATCACCCTGACGAGAGCTCCTTATCACAGGGGCCCTGGTCATTCTGGACGTAGATTCACCGAAGAGATAACGAACAGACCGAAATATTTTCAAAGCCAAATCAGCGGCGCAATCATAGCACACTACTGCTTTAGGGTGCGTTGCGTGACATCCCGAAAGGCAGTTGATATTACTTCTCGACGCAGCAACACAGGTTCTTTGGAATTTCTAACGTCATTACCTTTTCAGGGGAGAACAACAAAAACTCTACAAATATTTTTGTTTTTCGGCCATTTCAACTTCAGTAGATATAACGCACACGGCGGAAATGAACATAGTGAACAGACTTCGCAATACAAAACATATACTGTATTTTGAAAACTTGACGTTTCAGAAGTGACGGTAAAACGATCTGCATCAATTTAAAAGGCTAAAAGATAAAAGAGAAGCACTGGTAACTAGCTTATAGTAGAAGTTACAATCATAGCTAAATATTATTAATTATATGGCAGTCAGTAGAGACACAGTTTTTCACTGCCAACGTTTACTTTCAATGTTGGATTTAAGTTCTGAATCAATAAAGTTTCTTTTATTTTACAATGAAGGTCAGACCTTCCATTCGCTAAAATCTCAAAATTGTCCCATTTCATGTTTTAAAATGGCAATTTCGTTCACTATGTTCATTTCCGCCGTGTGCGTTTTATTTCTAACGAAAACTCTATTTTAAGAATTGGCTGCAGAATTTGGAATGGCATTCCAGGAAACATAATCATACACCCAAAGCATATTGTGAAAAAAAGATCACAACAATATTAAATTCCAACAAAAATGTTCAAGATCAGGGTCACTATGTTGACGTAGAAAGAATAATTAATGAAAGTCGAAAGTGTCATCTAGTCAAAAGTATTAATTTCTAGCCTATTTTGCATCTAATACTTTGTGTTCAATTAATTCTATATTTACTATCTAACTTCTTGTATACTTATTGAATCTTCACAGTACTGAAGGTCCTTCCCTTGCATGGCATCCGCACGACCAATTTTGTACAAAATATTGGCTGGATCAGTGGAGAATGCGGGGTGTGGAAAATGTAGAGTCATATATAATAATAATAATAATAATAATAATAATAATAATAACAACAACAACAACAATAATTTAGATACTTTTTGCTTCCAATTCTTACTTTTTAATATTTCTTGTAAAATTTTAGAAATGAAACTGTTATTATTAGTTATTAATGAGACAGTTTTTTTTAATTGTACATAATTCAATTTTCAAGAACTAATATTTGTAGCTTTACTTGGCAAATAAAGATTATTTTTAAACAATAATAATAATAACAATAATAATAATAATAATAATAATAGCTTTTATTCAGAGAGGGAGACGCATAACCTAAGACAGTTTTCTAAAATGCGGTACACTTAATACCCTTTTTACTCTTTTTACTCTTCTTCCACATACCCCGCGCTTTCCTCACTCTGTGCCTCAGACTTAAAACTTATAGCTTCCTGTTGCTCTTCAGCTCTCAACTTCCTTGCCGAATATTCTCACATTACTTAAGCGGTGTGAGGTAACTTTTACAACCTTTTTGCTGCGTCTTCCCGTCTCAAAACTGTTATCAATCGAAGTCTCTTTTTCCAATGAAGTATTGAGAAGAAGTCTTATCCGTTTCATACGCGTGAAGTTGAACTAGATAAAGAAGAGACTGTGAGACCAGCCGCGCATAATGAATGTTCAGGGCAAAAAGGAGAAGCTGACACACAAATACGGTGACAAAAGCAAAACGCTCGACAGCTTGTGTTCCAAGTCAGGATTATTGTTGTCTGTCTTGTGTTGTATCGCTCTTATTCACACGGAAATCAAAATGAAAGAACACGATCGACAGATATCTCACTTAGTCAAATTTTACAATGAGGTGGAGGCAGAACTTCAAGAATTGCGACAGAATAACGCACAATGGAAAATAACAAAGACCAACCAACAAGAAGTTCGTCGAGCAAAAGGTGAATTTGCTTTTGGCGTTTCGACAAAGTTTTGATGTTTGATTTACAATATGCCCGGAGAAATGTTTGCACGCTAGCGTTGTCTTAATGAATTACACATAATCAGTGAAGACAAAACTATATCCTGACCGATATGATTCTCAGATATAAGGTTTTAAGTAAATGCATGAGGATTATATCCAATTTTTTTCTGACGTGTTTGGTTCCCACGTAAGTGGGAGCGAATATTAGAGAGTTTAATTAGGCACGCGACGTTTTTGAGCCGCAGACGGTAACCGGAAATAAACATTTCGCACGCCAGGACGGTAGTGTCTCCCAGACTTTTTACCTAATCATCTCTAATGGAGCAAAGATACTTAACAATATAAAAGTGGTCGTAACAAGACAAGTTAAAAGGGAAAACAGCTCACTTCCGGCTGCCGTCCGCAGTTCAAAAACGTCGCATGCTAAACTCCTTTTCGACGTTTTTGAGCCGAGGAAGGCTCACACCACCACAAACTGCTCCACACGTCTCCAACCTCTCTTAAAGAGTCTAAGCTTTTTGCTTCTTAAACTAATTTTCATATTTCTCTGTTCCTTTTTGACATAAATTAGAAGATGGTTCATACTCAAGACATAAACGCGCTTCACTCGAAACTCAAGACGCCTCGGAAATCAAATTGCTCATCAGAGAAGAGCTTCGCGTTCTGAAAAACCATATCTGTTCTACAGATGAAACTCTCTGCCGCTCAGGACCAAAAGGCAACATAGGGAGACGCGGAAGGCCCGGAATCCGAGGGAAACCGGGTCTCCCAGGACAACCCGGGCCAGAAGGACCTCCCGGTAAACATGGACCGAAAGGATTGCAAGGACCGACCGGGATCAAAGGAGATCTCGGATTACCTGGCAGCCCTGGTCCCGCGGGACCGAGTGGCCTGCGGGGTTTGAAAGGGGTCAAAGGTGAGCCAGGCAAGTCCATCTCGGCTCCATCATTGCTACAGCGCCCCACAGACACAACAGTCAACGTAACTCAAACAGCGATCCTGAAATGCACAGCGGATAGTAATCCAATTCCAAAGATCACGTGGTACAAGCTCAACTCACAACTTCCTGTTGGACGTCATGTCATAGAGTCCAGTGGTGCTCTTATTGTCAGGGATGTGAGACCTGGTGACGACGGAATTTACAGCTGCAAAGCTGAAAATATTCTGGGGAGGATCAGAGCTTCGGCTAAACTAACTGTTCAGTGTAAGTACGAGGATTTGGGTAAACAAGAGTTTATAAACCTTATTAGACAGCTTTTGCTTTTCTCAATGTAAGAAATCGCAATGAATGACAAAAAAGAAAAAAACTACGATCCCACTCATTCCATGTCCCCGTTTTCAACTACAGTACTCCGAATCATTAAGTAAGCACGTCTCTTTCCCGAGTCTGCTTGCGTCCAAGGAGCTTCCAATACTAATCGGTAATACTGTTGTTGGAACGAATCTATTGTCAATCTGAAGATCCTTTCGTAAATACCTCGGTTCCAAAACGAGATCGTTGTAGAGGACAGCATACGGCAAATGGAAAGCCATCAGTTCCCAAAGACCAACAGTACTGAGCATACTTTAACCAAACTCTTAGCTTTGAATTCATAATTATTATTTGTTGTCGGTTATATAGCAAACTGGAACCTAAAGCGGTCCTCTTCTAATAACCATCGAGTTTCCAGTGTTTTCATGGGGTTCAAATGCGCAAAAGCCACATTGTTTATGGGAAGAAATTCATGTCTTGTTGTTTTCTTTGATTTCTTGGTAGTTCGCCCAAAGATTTCATTATCATCAATTCGTTTGATGGCTGAAGAGAAGCAAAATATCACTATCGCCTGTAATGCGACTGGTCTCCCGCAGCCAAGAATTACTTGGTCCAGAGCAGTAGGAAATTTGCCTAAGCACAGAACCGTAGTAACGAACGGAGTAATGACTATATATCAACTGACAAGAAAGGATGGTGGTGTGTATATATGCCAGGTAAAGAATATTTTGGGATCGGCAAGTGATACCGTTCAACTGATGGTATTCTCTCCTTTACACTTCGAAGTTTCTCCTTCCCAAGAAGTAACTCCAGTGATTGGTTCTGTATTAAGACTGCCTTGTGTCCCTAAGAGTGACCTTAAACCTACAACAACTTGGGCAAAAGATGGCAAGCTCCCACTTCCTGTAGACTCTACTGTGCTTCCAAATGGAACACTGGTACTTCAAAATATACAGAAATCCCACAAAGGGACTTACACCTGCACAGCAACGAACGCTTTGGCAACAATTCACGCTAAAGTAAAAGTTAATTCTGTACAACAGCCAGTATCCTGTTTTGAAATCAAGAAGTTCGTGAGCAGTGCAAGTGGAAATTACGTCATTGATCCAGATGGTGCGGAAGGTCTGGCACCATTTTTAGTGTATTGTGATATGGTTGACAAGAATGGAGTTGGCGTGACAGTCATCAGTCACGACAGTGAGCGAAGAACCCGAGTCCAGGGATGTGAAGCACAAGGGTGTTATTCACGCGATATTCGTTACAATGGAGCGAGTCTTGCGCAGATGAAGATTCTCACAAGAGTCTCTTCACAGTGTGAACAGTTTATTAAGTATGAATGCTTCAATTCTGTTTTGCTTCACAACGACAACCAACACGGATGGTGGGTGTCACGTGATTCTGTGAAGATGACGTACTGGGGTGGCGCGTCAGTGAGTGGTAAGTGCGCATGCGGGATGACCAACTCATGTGCAGACCCCAGTTACGGTTGCAACTGCGACAAGAACGACAATGTATGGCGCGAAGACAGTGGTGTCCTGACTAACAAGACACAACTTCCTGTCAAACAGCTCAGGTTTGGAGATGTCAGCACAAGTGAGGAAGGGTACTACACACTGGGAAAACTGAAATGCTATGGTATAGCATAAGTTCAAGTAAATTGATATTTAAACTTCAACAAAAAACATCCTTCTTAGGAAAAAACGAAGGATTAGGCGGGTAATGCGAGACCAAAGAAATCATTCAACAGGACTGAGTGGAGTCCAATTCGGTCTGTAATCATACGAGTGATTAAGAAAATCGGGCGACCGCGTAACGGGAGTCCGATTTGTTTAATCACCAGTATGATTACAAACCAAATTACTCAAAACCATTACAATTTCCGTGAAAACAAATGCATTCCTTTTTCACTGTGTAATGTTACAAATTCGTCCATTTCGAAAAACCGCGAGTTTGGTAGGGTAAGTGGTTGTTGCTATGGTTAGTATGATAAATTCTGTGATTGGTGGATTAAGGTGTGTGCACTTAATATGATTGGCTGATGTAAATGTCCGATTCCAACCCTACACAATAATTAGTGAAAAATAAAACAGTTAATGCACCAATCAAATTTGAGAAAATTGTAATGGTTATGATTACAGTTCTAATTAGACAGCGGCAAGCGCAATGTACTGAAGCAAGGCAAAGAACGACGATAATAAGGTGGAAAGGGTTAGCATTTATGCAGAAATTTCCCAACATGATTTCACTCCTCGCAATATCAGGTGAAGCAATTACAACTCCAATCCCATCATTTGAGTAATCACTATGTAACCACTATGTAACATATCTAGGTAACCATGTAACGGAAGCTCATGACCTAGAAGTGTTTAACTCTGGTTCAGAGGTGGGGTTTTTTGAGTTTGAAAATTTCCTTATTTGGATGTAACGTAGCTCGTGCATTTTCCCGCGCGTGCACCTACGATTTTATTTTTGTCCATATTTGGGCATAAAGTTGGTGTCCTAAAATCCCCAGCTTTGTTCCAACGAAAAGAGTTGCAAGTTACACACTTAAAGGTAATGTGCTTCTGAATGTAAAGACCAGAAATTTTATCAATAGTAGCCTTAAGAGGACCTTGAAATTGCCGCCTGTTCTTATAAAAACATTTTTGCCGAGTTCCCTGTTAACTTCCACGAAATCAAGTCAAGTGTTCTAAAATTTGAACCACGAGATTTTCCTCGTTGCCTTGTCAACAAAGGCATAGCAAAGCTCCTTTTACTGAAGAAGATGATGGTCTCCATAAAGGTGAGCTTCAGAGCAAAAACAACATCCAACAAATCAGATAAAGAACTCTACAAATTAGAGTTCGAGATTTGTCTGGTGAACAAATGTCATAGCAAAGCCTTTTTGCTTAATTTATACACATACAATCAAAACCATCGTGAGTATTGTTAAGGCTTTACACAGTCTTGGATAGACCTCCCCATTATCACCCCCCCCCCCCACCCTTTTTCCCTTTCTAAAAAAGGTTCATTTTACCCGTCGTAGACTGCAGTTCGGAGAGTCGAAAGCTCGTAGTTTTTAATCATTTTAGCCAGAGATCGTTTTTTAAATTTCAACTATGTTTCACCCTGGCTGCGGCCCTTCAATATTTTTCAATTTTAGATTACTGGGCATGAATTCTTCATTATTACCGCTGCACCATTTAACGACTGGATGGCCTGGTCCTCTTCCACAACCCAAATAACCTCAATCCCGCTCTATTTCATACTTTACTACTCTATACACAGCCTCTAGTTTCTCTGTTCTCTTAACAACGCCCTTCAGTTTCCAGCGTTAGCTTTTCGTTACTCTGACGAGAGCTCCTCGTCAGAGGGCCCCTCGTCATATTCCCATACATGTGTCTTCTGAACGGTTTCATTGACAGCAGACCGAAATATTCCAGAAGCACATCGGCGGACCAATCACAGCAGACTAATTCTGACTAAAAAATAATTATGCAGCACAATAGAAAATTACCATCTTAAGGAGATGTCGCCAAAACAGACAGCGTTCTGCGCGATGGGGTACAGCTCGAAACCTCATTACGGCAACAGTTATCGACGCAGCACCTCTGGTTCTTTGAACACTAACATCATTAGCCATCCTAGGCTAGAACGACATAACTCTTTTTTTTTTTTAAGAATTGGCTGCAAAATTTGTAATAGCGTCCCAGGGAACAAAACCATACACCCAAAGCATATTGTAATCAAAGGTAACAGTTGGTACCTTACCAAGATCTACATGTTTCAGTACCCGGCAAAGTACATGCGAAGCCCGTGTATGTTTGTTGAAACTTTGATCCAGCAAAATAGCCCCACGAAGAAAGGCAAAAATTTGCAGAATGATGTATGTTACCCGCGTTCGCTTTCGAATGAAAAGCTTTCTCTCGCCAGACAGTCAACCAGCCAGTCAGAAATCTGTCAGTAACGTGGCGTTTACGTTGTCAAGCAAAGCAGACGCAAAAAGATCACAACAATGTTATTCTAACTAAAATCTTCACGATCAGGGTAATTATGTTGACGTAGAAAGAATAATTAATGGCATTAGAAAGTGTCATCCAGTTAAAAGTAATTTCTAGCATACTTTGCATCCTATAATTAGTTGTGTGTTCAAATAATTCTATATTTACTTTCTAACTTCTTCAATATATTCCTTGAATCTTCACCATACTGAAGTTTCTTGCATTGCATGGCATTCCCACTACTCGCCCAGGCTGGCTTTGCTATTTGCGGGTATTGTCTTGTAAAAAGGCCATTCTTAGTTAAGACTGATTTACGGCTTTACGGCGCCTCGTTTTCCCCGGGGGGGGGGGGGACTCCCATATAACAAGGGGAGGGATGCTCGTCGGAAATTTCAAATTAAACCCCTAAAGGAGACCATTCTGGGTGTGGCCCAGGCTTTTTTTGACCCCTAAAAGAGACTATATTAAAACACAGTCAAATAAAAAATACAGTGACTTTTAATGATGGCAAAGACATTGTCATCTAATACTTTCACCTGCGTGAAGAAATCTCAAAGTTAAAGTGTAAATATGTGTGTAAATATATTTCTTCGCGCGCAACCCTAAAGGAGACCTTCACGGCTACATACGATTGCATTTTGCCCAGAACACCCTAAGTGATACCAAAATCCGAAATTTACACCCCTGAGCAAGACGAGCATCCCCTCCCCTTTTTATATGGGAGTTCCCCCCTCCCTCCAGGCTCGTGTTTTGCATGGAAAAACACTTGAGAAGGAGCTTTCACTACGAAAGAGAACTTGGTCCAGGAAAAAATTTGAAAGCGAACTCATCTTCAGTAGGAGAATAATTTCTCTAACTGAGGGAGACTTGTTATTCAAATTAAACCAATTTTATACAACATATTTGACCTCAAACTTTAAACTTAAGGCTTCCTGTTGTTCTTAAGCTATCAACTTCCTTGCCAAATATTCTCACATTACATAAGGAGTATGAGGTAACAGCTACACCACTTTTGCTGCGTCTTCCCGTCTCAAAACTGTTATCAACCGAAGTCTTATCCGTTTCATACGCGTGAAGTTGAACTCAAGAAAGACGAGAGTTTGAGACCGACCGCGCATAATGAATTCTCAGGGCAAAAAGGAGAAGCTGACACACAAAAGCAAAACGCTCGACAGCTTGTGTACCAAGTCAGGATTGTTGTTGTCTGTCTTGTGTTGTGTTGCACTTATTCACACGGAAATCAAATTGAAGGAACACGATCGACAGATATCTCACTCAGTCAAATTGTACAGTCACGTGGAGGAAGAACTTCAAGAATTGCGACAGAATAACGCAAGATGGAAAATAACAAAGGCCAACCAACAAGAAGTTTGGCGATCAAAAGGTGAAATTTCTTTTGACATGTCGACTAAGTTTTTGAGGCTTGAATTACACTATAAATATTGAAACGTTGAGTGTCCTTGTCTTTACGAATTCCCCATAATGTAGACAAAACTGTTCTGACAAATTCAATAATGATTCTCAGATACAGGGTTTTAAGTCTGATGTTAGATATAAATGCATGAGGAATATATCAAGTTTGTTCTCAC
>NC_090878.1:9636617-9644117 GCF_036669935.1 Montipora foliosa | reverse complement strand
AAAATCGGTCTGTCAGAACTGTTCAAGCGTACCCGGGTTACTGCATGTCACGGGAATGAAGGAGAGGATACCTTAATGGCGTTTGACCGTCTGGTACGACCCAAAACCAAAATTCATAGGCAAATACACAATTCTTGCATGAGGGAACTATCCCACCCTATTGTATATTGTAAATAAGTTTAAAACGCATAGTAATCATATCCAAGGTTAATTTGCGCCTGATAAATAATGCATTAATTATTATCAGAAACCCATAAGGGTTGAAACGTGTAACGCGCGTTCACAGCTTCCGAATATTCAGTGCGAACTGATTGGTTGAATGTTTCAGTGCTAAGTACCATATTTGGAAACCCCCAGCTCTTGTTTTTCCAAATATGGTACTTAGCAAATTGAATATTCGGAAGCTTGTTTCCCAGCACACAAGGGGCCGTTACACGTTTCAACCCTTATGGGTTTCTGTTATTATTAATTAGTTATGACTACCACGATCAAAACAGAATTCATTAAATTGCCGAATCCGGGTGAAAATAGGCCAGTTTCGTATTCTAACAGTTGGACTGGATCTGGCATGAAATGGAGGCTAATGCGGGCAAAATAATTTGCATTTGAAAAGATTTGCCCGCATTAGCCTCCATTTCATGCTAGATCCAGTCCAGACGTGAGAATTCGAAAATGGTCTATTCCTACGCTAAACGGGACAACGGGAACAAAACCACATGACTTGAGGAGTAGGACTATGCAAACGAAAATCAAAAACAGCTTTTTGAGACTATCTTCTGACTTCAATATGATTCAGAACAGGGGCCTGTTTCTCAAAAGCCCCGAAACGTTTCGCGCCCGAAAAGCAATTCGTGAAACTAAGATCTATTCATTTTCAGGAAATTATTACATCCATTTAGAAATCGCTGGTAATCCTTGCAATCTGATTGGCTCTCAGAAGTGCGATATATATTTACGAATCGGACTATTGTTTACTCTAAATCGCACCTTTTCCAGGCAATGAGAAAGGAATACTAAAACAAAACAACCAATCAGATTTCAAGGCTTGTTTAAAGTAACCAATTAAATTGCAAGAAAATGGAAGACAAAGAGAAAGTAAGCGTGTGGCGAATTTTGCAACTTTTGTGTTCAAAACATTGCTTTTGTAAAAATTGGATGAACTTAATTACTTACAGTTTCCAACTTTCCGCGTCCATTTTGTGTCAGCATTTTTTATAAACCGGCAACCGGATCAATAAAATATTGGTACTGACTAAAATCCTGTATTTAAGCGATTGAATTGTGCGATTTCCGAATGGATGTATTTAGTAATAAAGTGGTAATTGAACTTAGCGTCGTGCAATTTTGGTCTGAAATCAAACTTGTTATTTCGATTCGCGCATCACACTATGTTTTGAGACCAAATTGCACTCCACTCAGTTCAATTGCCACTATATATCTTTGGACATATTTTCAACACCACAGAAAACAAAGCAATTGCATAGTTGCACGACTTGAAACGTTTTCCTTTTGAAGATACAAAGCGTTTTATATCACCTGAAATACGCCTGAAAAGTTTCGAGATCTTTGATAAACGAACCCCAGAAATTATTTGATGGGCACAAGTTGACAAGGATTCCATTCAGTTGAACGCTAACACCTACCTTTTCCTGCTGGTCCAGTGTTTGCTTGATCGTGGGCGCTAATAATGCAGCGTGATTGGCAACTTTCAGAAGCAACTGGAAAAATCTCATTGTAATAGTCTTGATGTCTTCGTTCTCAGAGCTGAGCTGTTGAAAGAAAGCAACATAAACAGGATCAAAACAAAGTGGTGTTTAGTGGCTTTCATTTAAATCGTCACACTACAATTTCGCACAGACTTGAACAAAAATTCTAAACAGAAGCTTTCAATGGAACGGTCACACTAAAGGGGTTCCACCCACACACTCAGGAGACGACAGGAGTTCCTTTGTGGGAAGTACTATTTTACACAAATTTTATTCAGAGGAAAATTAACAAATCGAATGTGAGTCAGCGTCGTCTTTACTCTTTTATAAAATAATTACTCTCTACATTTATGCAAACCGGGCCCTCGATTGCGTCTCGGGTTTGCAAAACTGTATCGAATTCCCCAACCCCCCCCCCTCCCCCCCCAAAATGAGCGGGTCTGATTGGCTATTACAACAAGAGAAAGTTGACGCGAGAAGTGTTGTCGTGACTCTTATCGACAACGGCAAATTAGCCTATCAGATTGCGAGATTACAAGCAATTTCGGTAAAAACGGAAATTTTCAAGAAATCCCCCTTAAATTTGAAATATTGAAATCTCGAGAAAAAGAGGGATTTAAGTAAAGATTTCGACCCACCTTTTAAACCGAAATGATGGGAAGGTTGTCACTAAATAATGGTCAATGTTCAGTATTGAGTCAAATAAACTTTTGATCAAGTTCCCTTTATTGCTTTTGTCAAATCAGAGGTTTCTAAGACTGCCACGAAAAAATCAAACCCAGCCCCTTTTTTTTTTTTTCAATTTGTTAGGCACCTTTGAGAACGTAATCTAACACTAAATCGATCAATGCCTCGAAAAAAAATTAATTCCCCAAGACTTACTCGTCTCTATAGAGGTTTTGCACGGCAGCCATGTTGCATGGCAGGAACAATGAAAATGTTTTGCATTAGAAAGAACATTTGTTCCCATAGGAAAAAGAATCTATTGTTCCTGCCATCCAACATGGCTGCCGTGCAAAACCTCTATTACAGGTAATCTTGTCCCATATAAAAATCCCTGTTCACCTCGAAAAAAAAACAGGTTTCCTGCATGACAAGAACTCTTACCCAATATCTACATCTTTTTTTAATTATATACTTAATTTTAATCCCTGAAGAGTCATATTTCAGTCAAAAGTGCCAATGAGTCTATTTCGCGACAGCAAATGCAACTGTTTTTGTTAACATGTCTGGACAAATACACGTTGTATTGACAAGACGTTGATCAATCATAACTTCAAACCAAGATATGGGTGATGCTTCTGTCTTTTACTTCTGCATCACCAAGACCATACACTAAACAAATATGTCTGATAAACTCTATTTCACCAAAAAAAAATTCGCAATGCGTCTTAATCTTGCTCCTGTCCTCATATTGAGCCAAACCGGGTGCGAAACCTTGATGAAAATAATCATGTCATTGTTCTCGTTTGGGCAGATATTTTCTTTGACCTCCTTTTATGGGTGTATCTTTGGTGGTTCAGTTTAATCACCAACCTCTCCGGCATTGCCACAATAAAAGGTCCGTTAAGTTGCAAAGTCCACATTCATTACATTGACAAATAGATTAGATAGCCCACATCTTCACAAATTCGCTTTCTCTGCATGGCTAAATGTCGTATGATGTAAACTCAGAAGTTAAGCTTTTCTTATTTGTTGATCGCAGACAAAAACATATTACTTAATTTGCAATCAAAGAAAACAGTGTTATCAATTACCCAGATGTGATTGACTGAAATAATACCCGAAACTGAGCCTTTTGCAAGTAAACACGACAAACGTGGTACTAATTTAAACAAAGGCTAATAATATCTCAGTTGTACATGTACATGTCAAATCTGCGGACGGCTAAAAGTGTCATTTACCCCTTTCAGTCCTGAGAGTGAGGCTTAGAGATTTTTACTCTGTCTAACGTCAGACGATTTTACTTCTCAACTGGGGGCCACTTCAGGGATGAATTCTTGGGTTTCACTCACGTGATCAACAGCCATGTTTTTCAACGAAAACAAAAGAAGACGTCAGCATAATAATAGCTTTCAATTCCCGGGAGGATTGGATCGGGACACCAACATGGCTGCCATTTCATTGTTTGGGGACACCAACATGGCGGCCGTGACGTCATGTGAAATCCAAGAATAGGCCCCCAAAAAAAAAAAAACCAAGAAACCAATTGACCCTATTGTTCTGTTAAAACTATTCACGATCTTCGCAAAGTATAGGAAAACTGGTAAGATCTTAACTCGTTGCAAAGAAACTGAAACTAAAGCAGAGGAGGGCAAATTACACGCCAAATCTGTCAGCTGTAACTGCCAAAAACAACAGAAGGGAAATAAGAAAAAATCACCAGATTTACAATTAAACTGTTCAGGATCTTCATAGAATACTCCAAAACGCATACGATCCTTTCTCATCGCGAATAAACCGACTAAGGGTAACACCTTTCTGCACTCAGAGTATTTAACTTTAAAATTCTTCAGCCACCAACTAAGGTGATATTGATTTCCATCTGATTCTGTTGTGAGACGACAAGACAGACAAACCAAAACAACAAGATTGTAATCTTTGCTTTGGTCCGGTAAAATGATATCATTATTGAAAGATTCGATTTTCAAAGGGATAAGTAACATGAATCGACATATTTTCTTTGCTAATCAGCATTGATTTCCCTACTGAACGACCAGAGCACCCAAAGGGATCAAACAATCTTAGGTGACCATTCAAATGCGGCGAACGTCTTTTTGAGTACGTACATTGAGTAGCAGTTCTAACAGCCATGAAACATCAAGAAGACAAACGGACCCACAGATTTGGCAACTTGTGTTCTGCGTCCGGTTTGCTGTTGTCTGTTGCGTGTTGTATCGCACTGATTCATGTTGAACTCAGAATACAAGAACAACATCGATTGATATCACACTCAGTAACATCCTGTGATCAGCTCGAGACTAGAATCCTACGAAAAGTACAGCAGGATTACAAAGAATGGCAAAATGATAAGGGCTGCCACGCAGAAGGACACCGAATGAAGACGAGAGGTAGAATGTTAATGTTTCGTGAATATGTTTTTAGTTACAATTCAACACTACTCTGTCCAGTTTTAAGAAAAGAGGACAAAAGAAGACACTCTTTGCTTAATTTTTGCATTCTTCCCGAAAAGCTGGTTTTGGCATTGTAGCTCAGTCAAATCTGATTCAATTAGGCGACCATTTAAATAAACAAAGTTACAAAGTACTCTAAGGCACAAACAGAAAGAAGACTGCTCTTTCACGACATGGATGAAAGTTCGCTCGGGATTAAATGAGCTTTGACGGGTTTTCCTCTTTTCTTCTTCTTCTAAGGTAATAAGAACACCCAGTCAAGAGAAATTCGAGCGTCACCAGACCTATCACAGCAGGAAAATTACCAAACAGTTTCTCAAGTAAAACTGCTCCTGAAACAAGAGCTTCGCGACCTGCAAAACCAAATTTGTGCAAAAGATGAGAAGCTGTGCCGCTTGGGACCTAAAGGCAAGACAGGGAGACGAGGAAGGCCGGGAATCCGAGGGAAACCAGGTTCCCCAGGGAGACCCGGGCCAGAGGGGCCTCCTGGAAAACACGGAGAAATTGGTCCACCGGGACATCCTGGTATTAAAGGCGATCTGGGTCTACCGGGTGAACCCGGTCCCGCGGGACCTCAAGGACCAAAAGGAGTAAAAGGCACTAAAGGTGAGCCGGGCCAGTCCCCCTCGGCTCCTTTCTTGCTGCAGCGTCCGGTTGAAACAACGGTCAACGAAAGTCAAACAGCCATCATGAAATGCATAGCAGATGGAAATCCTACACCAACTATTACGTGGTCTAAGTTGAATTCATCACTTCCCACTGAGCGTCACACGGTTGAACCCAGTGGAGCGCTGATTTTAAGGGACGTCAGACGTGGAGACGCTGGAGTTTTAAGGTGCAGCGCTGATAGCTTGTTGGGCAATGCCATGGCTTCAGCTAAGCTGGTTGTTCAGTGTAAGTTGACTTTCGAACAATTTCTTACCGCAGCGATTTCTTGTACGGCTATTGTAGGAAACCCTTTCTGTAAACCTGTAGTGCTCATAAGGCGCTTCATTTTGTCTCTCTACCTCTATCAAACATTTCAAAAGCGAATTATCAATTTTAAACCTTTTTTTTTTTTGTGAGCTTTCTGTATCATGCCCGTTGAAACAAATAAAAGCGAGGTTCCACCGGCAATCATGTCTTCACCATTCATCGCTCCCGCTTGAGACTCACGTGAAATTTTTTTCATTACACAAACTATATTAGTAAAACTATATTAGTGAAACGATGACAGATCAGCCGAGGCAACTCTCGGTTACGTCTGGTCTTCGGGTCCTGATGTCCACAAATGCAAGTAATTACATGCAAGCCTAATTCTGATATCCAACACAAGTGTCCCTTCAGGTCTAAGGGCCTGGCCAAACGGGAAATGTTTGGCGTTTAAACAACATCAAACATTGTTTGGTGACCAAACATGCTGATGTTGAAGTGAGTAGCCAAATGGTTAAAACATAATTGATTTAACTCAGATCAAACTCTACAAGCACGGAACTATGGGTCACAAATCCGTAAACAACACGTGGATTCAAGGGGCTGAGCAAGCCTGGTATGCATGCACGCGCCAAACACGTTTGATACGGCTGTCCAAATTTAATCAAACACGATCAAACAGCACTGAACAAGGTGGCCATACGGTAAAATGTTTGGTCAACAAACAATGATTGATGTTGTTTGGTCGCCAAACATTTCCCGTTTGGGCAGGCCCTAAGCATTTCCTACCTATTTCTATCAATAAGAATAGGGTGAAGGTTAGCGTTATTTTTAGCTCAGGGTAAAAGCAGCTTTTTATCCTTCCTTGAGGAGAACCATTTGAGGGACACTTTGTGACATTAATTGTCTGTATTCCGAGACACGAGTGATGTTGAAGTTGAGGAGAAGAGCAAGGGTACAATTCGTGACTATTAGAGCGGTTTTCAAATGAGTGTCGTAAGACAAAGACCAAAGTAATTACTTCGGCGAATCAAAAAGGGCGGAGACAATCCAGTAAACCAATCAAAACTCGACGAAATTACACGTTGCCGACACAAAACGAGGGGAAATGTGCACGCCCGAGCCACTATTGGTTTTGGTTTCACTCCTGATTGATTAAAAAAGTGGCGCGAGAACTTTGAACCAATCACTGAGAGAAGTAATGCAAAACCAAAGTAATTCGCAAATTACTTTCGACACTCAATTGAAAACCGCTCTATTGAAATCAGCGTGCATCTAATTACTTGCATTTCTGAACAAATTGATTCGGCCCTATACTTATTTATAAAATAATTAGGATAGTACGCACACTCTCATTGGTCAATAGCTGAGTTTAGATGAGAGTATGAAAACACGGCTGTGACATCACACGAATTTTGATTGGTTAGGTAGTCAGACGAGCGTTTTGATTGGCTGGAAGGAAATATAAGCGTGTCGAATTATCTTTGAGAAATATTTTATAAAAGCAATTAAGGACTTTTTTCCGTGTTTCCATAGCCTCATCTAAACACTCGAGGAAGTTGGGAAAATTCTCGACAGTTATGCAGTTATTGAATAACTGTCTCGAATTCTCCTAACTCTCCCTCCTGTTTAGATGAGGCTATGGAAACACGGAAAACGTCCTCTATTGCTTAAACAGAAACGAAGACTACCAACACAATCCTTCAAAGCCGGCCGAGCGTCTAACAAATCGCGGTTCTTTGCACGTG
>NC_090878.1:9581617-9631617 GCF_036669935.1 Montipora foliosa | reverse complement strand
TAGTTTTTTTTTTCTTTTAGTTAGCTTGTAAGTTACGAGCTGGGGAGCTACATGTAAGTGAACTGATTGGTTTCTAGTTAGAAGGAAACTATCATTTAATGTCAAATAAATAATTTTCAAAATAGAATTTAATGGTTTGAACCCATACCTTGATGGAATTTGATCGTCTTGGTGAAAGTAGTCCTGAGAAGGACTCTTGGCAGTTGCTAACTTTTCAACAACCTTTAGAGTCAAGAAGATGACTTCCCTTTAGGTTGTTGAAACATCCGTCACAGCCAACAGTCCTTCTCAGGACTACTTTCACCCAATTCATCGAGGTAAATAGTTTAGTTTATTATTTTTGTGGCATCCTGCAGACTTTCCTCCACCTCAATGGCCAATCCTTTCACTCAGCCTCTGCAAACTCCTTACCTGTATACAATACATTTACTTACTTTTTCTGCCCAGTGCCAGCTCTCTCTTAGTTGCATCATATGTCTGTCCTTCTCTGATTGGTTTACCAAACTCTCTATTGAACCTTTTAGATTTCCCAAGAGACCCAGGGTTTGCCCAGTCCATTACACACCAGAATTCTGCCAGTTTATTTTGAAGAGGGGTCCCTGTGAGTCCATACCTAATGCCCAAATGGGAAACCAAAACATTTTTGAGTGTTTGTCCTCGATCATTAGGCTAAAATTATCACGATAGGAAATGACATAATGACGTTTAAGCCCACAAATTTAACCAAATCATCAACTCACTAAGAGTGAGGTCAACAGATTTGGCAAACAAAATTGAGTAAAAGGAGCTTGGGTTTTCCACCACTCTGAGCACAAGACACATGGGAACATAGTCTGCTCAGGCCACATGTCCAATTAGCCAGAATTTTCATACTAATTTGCCCTTTGGGAAACCAGTTTTGTTTTCTTGGTTGCCCACTTTCTTAAGACCTGTTGTCCATTAATTAAAATTCAAAGGAGGCTTGTAAAAATGGCAATTTTGTCCGTCCATGAAGGAGGATATTATAAAGGCTACATGTATAACAAACTGTTTTCTGATAATTTGGTGTTCAAAAGTCACTTACATAGTAACTTGGTAAATGCTTTGCGACCAGATCAAATGCAACTAATTTCCTGCGTTGTCACCACTATTTCGCCTTTTTCTAGAAAAACCGAACTAAAAAAAGACGCATTGTCGCAGTTCACTTACAGGCTTGTTCGATATCAAAGTATCGTAGCGCATTTGGCCGTGCGAAAATTGGGTTCCATCGTAACAAGCATTCCTTTCATGCAGCTACAAACATCATTGTTCCTCCTTCCAATCTGTTTTGAGGTTTGTACCAGTATATTTTCAACAGAAAAGTATAAATGACAGGAAAGAGATGTTATGTTTATTTTTTTTAATTGCATTTGCGGTGACTACGTCATATTACTAATCACTTTCTTCATTTCAAATCAAATCGTTCCACAAAATATTACTTGAACAAAAATTCTGATTGCCCGATCAGGCAAGTCTTGAAGTTGTTTTATTTGACCTGCACAGATATACATGTACAGTCTGTATTTTGCTTGCTCTGGGCAATTGGGCAAGCGTTAGTGTCGAACACTGAGAACTTATTCTGGAATCCATCACATTAAACAACTCATTAATAATTCACAAGTGAACAGCCTACTAGGTCACTCTCAACTGATAAAACGTGACCCGCATGCATGCATGAGCTTCAAAAACTGATAAAACACTCCTCATTGGAGTTGTTTATATACACCGTAAAGCACACTAAATAAGGCATATAGCCTGTTTTTGATTTAATTGGTTTTTTTGTATGCTAATGTTCTCCTCTCAATAATATTTGAATCTTTGTTCAGACTACAGAGGGTCACGCTTTTTGTGGAATGTTTCTGAAGCCGCTAAATAAACTCACAGTTTGTGTTTTATCTGGTCTAAAACCACTCAGCTTGATCCCATGGTTTAAAGCCAATAAAACACTCCTGCTTGTTTATTGAACAGTACTTACCGTAGTTATTCGGTTATAAGGCGCACTCGGTTATAAGACGCACCCCAAACTTAGCAATTTAATCAAGCTAAGTTCTCAAACTGAAAATTACGGGAAAATACTCGGTTATAAGACGCACCAAAAAATTCAGAGTTATCAAAAGGATGTGATGAATTTGAGAAAAATTATCTTTACACAACTGGCACGCGAACTCTTTTTGTTAACGTAAACAAAATGAAAAAGTCACGCATTTAATGATATACGTAAAAACAAAAGCTAAAAGTTGACACCTAAAATGATAAACATACAACGCATACACTTTTATTTGAACCTTCCGACTTAATAAATACCGGTAATTCAGACTTCAGACTTCAAGCGAAAGCAAACGGCAAATAACTCACACCGAAAGTCATATTCATACCCAATTTTAGCACTAACTTGCCACCCAAAGACAGATTTTTCTTGAAAAAACCGTGCGCCTTATAAACGAATAACTACGGTAAGCAACTTATAAGAATATGTCTCTCCACCCCGGATGGGATGCAAATCCACCACAAGCTGGTTGCCCCCAAAGAAAAATCGGTGGTGTTATACCCATTTAAACTCCTGGATGAGGAAAGCCAGCATAATGCCTGCAGGACCACAACCCATGCCACTTGCCCCTGAGGTTCCAGAATGCTAACCTTTCAAATAACATGCCTCCCACAAACCTAAACAACCCAAACTTCCATAATTTTCAAAGGACTTGAAACAAAATTAAGATAATCTGTCTTCCACTGACTGTGGCATCTTGTGCAACTGCACTTTTATAATTTATAATCGAGACAAAACTTTCTCACCGTCTCTTGACCTTAAGAGCTTTAGCGGCCACTGTTATCTGAGATTTGTGATCTTTCAAACGATGAACTTCATCCATCACTACAGCAAGCCATGGCACTCGATTTATATCATCCTGCATGAGCACAACAATAATAAAATTGCCTTATACTAGCTACCAACAAAAGGCATACCCTTTGTATGGTCAAATTACTAGGGCCCTTGATTTTCATGTGATTCATGGTGCATTGGTCCTCAAACAAGTCTTGAGCCACCTGACAGTGGTAAGCATTGTGAGAAAATGCCTATGATTTATCAAATATTTATGCAAGCAACAAGTGATTCAGCAAGGACAGCTTTGGTACATACACTATAATTAAGTGCTGATCAAAAACAAGTATATATTTTGATAGAAATGAATGGGAATGGAAAAGGCTAAAAATTGGTCAAATGTCAGTTTTGCCATTTAAGAAGTTTAGTCCTATAGCTATTACTGATTGCCATTGTTATAGTAAATGTCACAGCAGACTACACCTAAATAGTGTTCAATTTTTTTCTTGGTTTGAAATTGAATTCAAACCATTTCAATTTGGATTTTTCTTTGTCTAATATTCATTATAATCTGAAACAAAGGAAAATAAAATTGAACTGGTTTAAAAACGTTGAGCCACAATATCTTATACATGTGGTTCATGGTGTTTCTAGGCATACATGCAGTAATTTTGTTTCATTGCTACCACAGATGAAATACATGTACATACAGTTAGGTATAGCCAAAATTTTTTGGTGATACGCTCAGTCATTATTTTACTGAGCCAGTGATCTCACCAAATGATTCCGCATTGTCTCGTACGTGGTAAGTGCTACATCCAGTCGACCTCCTAGGGCTCTTTGCAAAGTGTCCTCCTTGGTGTTACCATGAAAGAGCCCTGACTTAAAATGTCCCCATGTTTCCAACTCATCCTTCCAGTTATACATCACAGACCCTGGACTGACAATCAGAAAGGTGCCTGTTTCCTTGTGAATACCATCTTCTTCTCTCTGCAGGAGTATAAGATGTTCAAGACTCATATTACTCATATTGCATTGGTGAACCAACAAAACAATACCTCGTGCCTTATCAAAAGGCATTAAGATGACAAAGAGAAAAGATACAGCTTCTTATAATAAGGCCTGATAAATTTCATTCACTCAAACCCAGGATTGAAAAAATGCAAGGCACACTCATTTAAAAAATGAATTGTCACATTTTATTATCCTACAAGGAAGACTTCAGCTGAAGCAATGAAGGCATAGACACTCATAAGGCTAACGTTAGATCTATGGTTCACTTGGGGTGCTTTCCTTTTGTCAGAACTGGGTGGCCAGACCTGTCAGTTTGCTGTAAATTGATTGTACATCCTGTGCACATAATGTAAGACAAAATGCATCTACATGTACAGTGTACACATATTTCCATGATCAATGTTAAATTAACTTATACGGCATTTTTAATAGCTCACAAGTATTTCATAATCTGCTTAGTACATAAAAGACCTGATCTACTTCCAAATAACAATAAAATTATTATTATTATTATTATTATTATTATTATTATTATTATTATTATTATTATCTGCTGTATTGAATAGCTTTCCAGTTTACAATTTGTTTTGAAACTTGCTGCGGACAGTGTCTAGGCAACAGTTCCTGGACTGAAAAAAAAAAAGAATGTGTGTTTCATTGTCTTAAACTGTAGAATTTTTTGGTGATTTCACAGTTCTGTGATATGATCCACTTCTGACAGTTGGTTAGCACTTTAGTAACATCTTTCTTGTGGGCTAAATCAGAGAGTTCTTTCTTTAGCGTGGTGTTGAAATCTCCCAGGAAGTTAAACACTATATTGATTTGCTTGATCTCATAGTCGGAATAGAGTTTTCGGAGACCCAAGTACTTTCTCTTCTTATAATCGTTCCTATCGTTGATCTGTCCGATATTACATACAGTTCCTTCCACTAGGATGATAACTTTGTTCTTCTTATCAAAGATCGTCATGTCTGGCTTGTTTGCTCCATTCTCTGGCGCCCTATCTATATATATAGGCGTGTCCCAGAGAATTTTAGCTTCGTCGTTTTCTGTGCTTGCTTTCGGGATCGCTTGTTTATACCACGCTTTGGAGTCGTCGTTTTCCATGTTATATACTGATAATAAGAGATGGTAAATCGGCCTTAACATTCTATCGTGTCTCGCCTTGTAGATTGTTTTGGCAATGGCAGAGCAGCCGCATAATAGATGTGGGACGGTTTCTTCTGCACTGTGGCACAGTGTGCACACTAAATCTAAGCCTTGTTCTTTTTGTTTCTTTACCCTGTAAACCTTTGTAGGGACGAGCTGTTGTAGAATACTGGTGTGCACACTTAGTATGACGTCCGGTATGTTTTTCCACTTCATGATTGGGTTGAAGTTGTCTTTGGAGATGTCATTGTCTTTCCAGCGTTGAGTGACATAGTTGCCCAGCCATAGTTGTTCGGAGACTTTTTGTTTGTACTTTGTGTCTGTTGCCTCTTTAAGGGTTTGCTGAATGTACTTTGGACTACTGATCTTGAACAAAGTTTCCTTCTCACCCATTGTTACTGAGGTGGATTTGTGCTGTTCGTCGAATGTTACATCTACGTTTAATTGCTGGGCGTAGGTCTTGGCTTCTTTTATCACTGATCTACTCTTTTTTGCTTCCTTGACGTCCTGAAAGGTTCTCACTACTTCTATATGGGGATCTTTACTGGTCGTGGTGTAGTGTGCGGTCTTTATCTTCGTAACTTTATACTGTATCTCTATTTCTTTGAAGCCTCTCCCGCCTAAATCTGGTGATAGGTATAAGGTCGGGTTCGACTCAGAGTTGTGCTTGCCTTTGTTCTGGGCTATTACTGCTCGGGTCTTTCTGTCCAGTTCTTGTAGGTCTTCTATCGCCCATTCACTTGACCACATATAATATTGGAGAACTGGGTAAGCAAACGTGTTTGTGGCCTTTACTTTTCTTGGTATAGAGAGTGGGGAGCTAGGTCCATATAGCTGCTAGTCTTCTTAAGTACTCTTGACTGGCCTGCTCAAACGCCTGTTTGTCTAATTGGTTGACATTCTGTACCTTACCGAGAAATTTGTAATGGTCTCCCTCTCCTAGTACT
Source organism: Montipora foliosa (assembly GCF_036669935.1). Classification (NCBI taxonomy): domain Eukaryota; kingdom Metazoa; phylum Cnidaria; class Anthozoa; order Scleractinia; family Acroporidae; genus Montipora; species Montipora foliosa. The sequence goes on along the minus strand of NC_090878.1, from coordinate 9,625,668 downwards.
GGTATTTGGCTACCGCTTGTAAGGGGTAGGTTCTCGGTTTTCTGGAGCTTTCCTCCCTTGATGTGGATCGCGGCGCACTTTTTTATTATTATTATTATTATTATTATTATTATTATTATTATTATTATTATTATTATTATTATTGTATAAAAAACTATTATAATTACCAGTCGATCAACTCTCCCATTTAAAATTTGGAAATTAAATATTATAACAATGTTTTGACTTCATTGTGATGTGATACAAGATATATATCCCTCGCATTCTTCTGGAGGAGTACCAGTATATAATAATTATCATCCTCAAAGCATGTTAATTTGAAGGCGTTTAGTAGACTTAGTCCTTCCAAATGCCTGGTCTGGCCAGTCAGTTCTGTCAAATGGAAAGTGTCCTTGGTGTCAATGCAACTGTTATTAAAACCCTTTCACCCCTGAAGCTGATCATTAAAGAAATGAATTATTTTTACTCTGTCTAACACCAGACGATTTTACTCGTCAATGGGGAAACCCCAGGAGACCTCAATGGGTTAATGTTTACTCTTGGGAGCAGGGTTGTGTAATAAGAAGATCCAGACAATAGGAGTTCTGCAAGAGTGGAGTTTTACCAAGGTTAATTGGACGCGATTGATAACTGCATGATCAATACGTGGAACTTACATGTGTGATTGTTTTTTAAGATCAAGTTGCAATCTTTGGAGATAGAATTACAATGTTTGTGCTGTCGCGTAGGGCATATTGTTATAGGTTGGCGCAGTGGTGAGAGCACTCGACTTCCACCAATGTGATCCAGGATCAATTCCCAGACTCCATGACACATGGGTTGTCGCAGTTTGTTGATTCTCAACTCTGCTCCAAGAGGTTTCCCATGTTCTCAGGTTTCCTCCTCTCAACAAAAAAAACCCATCATTTCATTTCTTTAATGATCTTCTGAATTCATAGAGACCTTGATCAGCTGAGATAAACATGAGACTTCAATTTAACATCATGATGATTATTATATTACACATATCTGGGAATTTATTAAATGTCAAGCCATCAAAATCAATGATGCACATGTGTCTTAAATAGCAAGGGATGTTTCAAAAAGCTCCTACTTTGCACAGCACAAGCTGTTACTATAACAGTAGTTCTTTTATATTTAATTTATTTTACTAGCAATCATACCTGTTTTTCTATTTTTCTTGCATTCATAAATTTGCAGAATATGTCAGCCTTTGTCCCAGTTTTTCCCAAAACAGCAGCAATGAAAGAAATTACCTAAAAAGTGAAAGAAATTCACTCAGGCTTGTAGTGAGATATTCTTCTCTATGAGTCACACAAATAGGATGAATTTCACATCACAATGTCCCCTGTGTATTTTTTCAGGGGAGGGGAGGGCCCAGTGAAAAACCATCAATAAAAGGTTTGTGGGAGGCGTGGTGGCCTCATGGTTATAGTGCGCTCGACTCCGGATCGAGTGGTCCGGGTTCGGGGCCTGGCCGTGGACATCGTGTTGTGTTCTTGGGCAAGACACTTTACTCTCACGGTGCCTCTCTCTACCCAGGTGTATAAATGGGTACCGGCGTAATGCTGGGGATAACCCTGCGATGGACTAGCATCCCATCCAGGGGGAAGTATAAATACTCCTAGTCGCTTCATGCTACGGAAACCGGAGATAAGTGCCGGCCTGATGGGCCTTCCTAGGCTCATAACAGAGACTTTACCTTTACCATAATAACAATAATGAATATGCAAATAATAAACTTATAGTTTTTAAAAAAAAGCTTTTACTCATTCATGTAGATATATGTTATTCACCGGCCGGGAGGTCCATATTGGGAAAAACTGTACTTGGGACAGAGAGCACAGTTTTTCCCAATACGGACCAACCAAGGCCGGTGAATAACATTTTAATTTATTTCTAAATTCTATTTTTAGAAGGTAGGAGAAGCTATTAAGAAAAACTGGAAAAGTCATGTTTTTATTCTACACATTGTTGGGTAATAAAATTCGCTTTCACTGTGATAGCTTTTGTCAGAATCCATTGTGTTTTTTATGAGAAACTTGAACAATAACACTGCTCTATTGCAAAAAACAATTATGACAAATTGAAACTTCGCTCTTTCAATTCGCAACTTAACTCTGCGCTTAGCGTAGTTGATTACCATAACTGTGGTCAGGAGATAGGAAAATACTGCCCGCTCCCCGAACCAATCAGATTGCAGGATTCTCAGGATACCACCCGCTCATGATCAAAGAAATAAATAAATGATTGTACAGCAGGACCTTAAAAAATAATTAATGCCCTTAATTAAGGAGACTTGAGAAATGCAGAAAAGTATCACAAAAGGTTTTAACCAACAGTTAGTGTTTGCACCAGTTAGATATACATACAAAGTTAAAGGCCACCTGGAAACCAATTATCTTACCAAAGGAGAGAGTTGCTCTTGTGTCAATTACCGGGTAGAAAGTTGGTTGTGATGACACTGGTAATGTGAAACCATACTGTCAAGTACATTGTAATTCAGCTAGTCAACTTGCCGCTTTTCATAAGCAAAAATTAAGTCCTTAAAGTCAACTCTTTGGTTTCTAGATTAGAGTCACCACTGGGATTTTTAAATCAAAGGTGATATCACAAGCAACAAACAATATTACCAACAGCATCAATGGTAATGAGGTGACTGCATCACATAACTCTCCTAAACTCATTTTAATTTAACTTAATTTTAATTTGTTCGCCACAATTCATGGAGTGGCAGGGGAGAGGAACAGAACTTTCGTCCCAATTGACACCTAACCCCTATATTCATAGATCAGACCACAACACTCGGAACTCCATGCCCTACTCTTCTTGAATAATGTGTGGGTTCTTTAATGTCCCACAGGATTTATACCCAAGGGTTATGAGACGGGACCTTCGGCTTATAGTCCTTATCCGAGAAGACTTGAAAGTCTAACCATTCACAGATGTCGTTAACCAGGCAGCACTTTCTCGTCAGTTATTTAAAGACCCCGAGTGTTGGTCCGGCTGGAGTTGAACTCACGACCTCCCACGTGACAGCCCTGTGCCCAACCAACTGAGCCACTGGAACGCGCGGTCATTCTACATAGAGGATTAATAGGATATCGCTCACCTGAATTGTCTTTCCCAAACCCATATCATCTCCAAGGATCGCACCAGTATTTTCTTTGAAGTGTTTAAAGAGAAAACACACACCATCTCGTTGGTAATCCCGCAAGTAGCGGTTTATCGTGGCAGGAACCTAATGCAGATACAAAGATAACACTGAGTAACGGCAGTTTGGAAATAGAAGTCGAATGAAATACCCATAAAACACATAATACATTGTACAAAAATACTCACTTTAATCACTGGCTGTACCCCAGGATCTGAAACAACTAAAGGGACTGAGGGGTACTGCACTGCCTGTGTGAAAGAAGGTCTTTCCATGTCTTGATCCTCAAAACCTGAAAATACATTTGATTAAAAATGAATCCCAAAAGTTCATTTATGTCAAATAAGCTGATTAATGTAACACTATGTAGAGTTTCAGGAACCCATGAGTGTGTCACATTTCACAATTAGATTGAAATATTTCAGTGACAGGCTTTACAATTTTTCAGGCATCACTAAACCACGAAACAGCGAAACACCAAAACTGCGAAACAAAAGTACCAAACACCATGTAAGACCCCACCATACATTGAATACTAACCAACAAAGGTTGGATTTTGAGATTAAACATCGTTTTAGGCCAAATTACAGTGTAGGCCTAAGACATTATTGTTCCTAATTAATTGAGATTAAGGGCGCATTTGATTGACCCTATCCCGGAATAAGAATACGTGGAGTGATGATTAAAACGGTATGTATGGTGTGTTTCGAAGCAGCAAGGATAATAAAAAAAGGTTTAAAATAGCATTTTAGCCGATGTTTGAAATTTTTAACACGAATCTTCATAAAAATTAACAAAGGATTTCTAACTTATATTCCATGTATTCCTATTCTGGAATACGGTCAATCGAACACACCCTAGGATTAGGATTATGATTAAGATTTAGATTAGGAGCAATAACATTTTAGGCCTAATTAGATCTAAAACCATATAATTTTACTGGCAGTCTCAAAATCCAACCTCTGTTGGTTAGTATTCAATGTATGGTGGAGTCATACACGGTGTTTTGGCGTTTTATTTCGCTGTTTCAGTGTTTCCCGGTTTAGTAATGTCCAAACTTTTCTTTTACTAGTTCATTATACGCTATGGGTCACATTGTTTCAGTCTTAAATTTTTCAAACCAGTTCAATTTTGATTTTTCTTTGTCTAATACTCATTATCATACTCTGAAACAAAGGAAAATCAAAATTGAACTGGCTTAATTGCCTTTGAGCAGGCACAAGCTTCCAAAGTTGTTGATTGGTCATCAATGAACAAGCAGTTGTACACCTTTTGTGCCACAAAAAGGGACTCATTGCATTGCAGCTTTATTCACCCCTTCTCTGACTTGCCCAAGCCATATAGAGCACCTTCCTAGCTGATTGTTTGCAGATCATGGAGCAAGGGCTGTTGTTCCACCCATACTGTTAATTTACACCAAAAATGAAAGGACAGGAACTTTATTTAATGGAGGAGATAATTTTATAGTTTTTGCCTGCTTGACCCACTGACACCTCAAACGCCCTAGGACACCCTCAGTTGATGAGTAAAATCGGCTGTCAAGTCTCACTCCCAGGTGTCAGTGGGTTAAGTGTCTAGTCTTCAAGTGCTGGAGCACTAATTGCAGAAACTGTAAATTGAAATCAAATCAACTTTGGTTTTTGAGGAAAGTGGAAAACCGGAGTACCCAGAAAAAAACCTCTCAGTGAAGAGTAGAGAACCAACAAACTCAGCCCATGTATGATGCCGAATTTGGGAATCAAACCCAGGCAACACTGGTGGGAGGTGAATGCTCTCACTACTGTGTCATCCCTGCACCCCTCATCGCTGTAGTCTTTTCAACAGGCCTCACTGTGCTGTCCGTTTCCACTTTCCTCTAATCCGTGTAGCTGTAGCCTTAAATATCCTTGAAACGGAGCACTGACAGAGGGAGGGGGGTAAAAGGAGCACCGTCAGCTTCCATTGATACCAGTTTCGTAACTGAAGGAACTACCGACGTTAAATAAATTGACTTCACTTCACTTCACTATAAAGCTTATACATGTATATGTGAGGCACATTTGAAAACTGTATAGTTGAATTGGCGCCATGTAAATAAATCTGCTGTCTAAACCAGCAGTTATGGATTAAGAAAGGTTTAAGTCACCAGATCCTTACCATCTGCAAACATGTCATCAGGTAACTCTTCTTCATTGTTCTCCTCCTGACAAATAAATTCAACATTCGCATGACGTGATTTGGTCTGAGGTATGGCTTGTGGTTCAGTAGCTTTTAGTTGTCTTAGTCCATTGTTCTTTTCCTCAAATGCAGGAGCTATGGCTGTACACTTTTTGGTTTTGTCTGTCAATTTTCCACCACCAAAGAGTGTTCTTGTATGCAAAGTTGAGACATTTAATTTTCCTGTCATAAAAACAAAGCAACCTTTAAGAGGATTAAAGCGGTTCAATTTTAACGTTGAAACAATGATGATGATGAAGATGATGTAAATCAATAAAAATAATTAACAATAATGGTAATCATGTTAATAAAACATTTTCAGCAAAGGATCAGTAATTTATGAGAGATCCTAACATTTGATTTCCTTGGAACACAACTAAAAAAGAAAAATTTGTAGAAGTCAACCACAGAGGGAAAATTCAAAATAAGGAAACAATTAAAATTAATTGCAAAAACAACTATTGTAATATTATGAAAGGAAATTTCATATGGTGGCTTATTGTATACATATCCAAAAACAAGCATTTAAAATAATATTAGCCAACAAAGATACTAAAAAGCAAAATCTTTAATGAAACCTTTTCTTCTCTTTGTTGATTCCGGTATGCCATTCTCTTTCAACATGTGCTGGTCTGAAAACACACAAATATGATTGTTGGTTTTTTGTTCAGTTTTTCTTGGATTGTTTGTTTGTTCGTTTTTTTTTTTAATTAATAAATAGACAGATTAATAACTTAATAACAGATATATGCACACTCGCTATACACCTTATTCCAAAATGGCCGCTGATTTACGCAGATGCAAATTGGCCCTTGTTGCCTCGTTCAAGATAAAATATTCTTTTGAATTTTAAACTTTAAGAACAAGGCATCAAGGGTTTATTTGAATAAAAACAAAAGAACATTTAAAGAAAAACTTGAAGTGCTCCCAAAGTTGGGGTCTGGAATGAGGCTCATAGGTTCTGCATCTACAATAATCGTCACAAATCGTTGAAACAGACACCGTCTCTCTCGAATTTTCTGGAAAAATCCTGACATTTCTACTTCACACTGTCCCCCCCCCCCCAAAATGTGCCTTCTCCCTCCCCAATGTTGAACCAAGCGTGTTTTGAAGTACTGAGACCACTGTAATGCCCAAATCAACATTACGGAAGGGGAAACAGACACAAGTGTTTCAAGATTTTTGACGAGTATTGTAGTCCTTAAAATAATACATCCTCAATAAGACTTTTACATAAAATACATGTAAATAGTCTACCTTTCAAAGATGACTCATCTCCAGGAACCAAAGAGTCCATCTCACAATTTTCTGATGAATACCTGGAATCAATTACATGTAGACAAAGATAAGATTAAAATAATTTCTCCTTTTTTTCCATTCCAAGCATTTCAACAAAAAGAAATTTGGAGGTCTGTGTATATTTTAAGTATTAAATAATAATAATAACAATAATAATAATAATAACAATAATAATAGTAATAATAATAATAATAATAACTTTATTAAGTTAACATGTCTTGCGTTCAAGGTTACAAGAAACTAATTGGAGACTCCTACATGTATCTTCGAAAAATTAAATACAAACTAATTAATACATCTGACGAGTGGCAATGATTCCAAACAATATCAACAATATCATGACAATATGTACATTTGTCATCTGAGGTAAAATCCTAGTTCCACTACCATTTAATGATCATTCTGGGAACAGGGACTAGGAGTAGAGAATTTGACTTTCCCCTTTGTGGGGTCATGCATTTCAAAATTTAATGAAAGTGTCTGGATTTAAATTTCCTGAACCCAGCACCTAAGATACCAAAACACATATCTGTGAAGGTAATGAAGCATTTAAAGGACAACACATCACTTTTTGTGCTTGACTGGTTTACAAAGAAATTTGACAGCTTTTGTTTCATTGGTATGTACAGCAAGTGCAGGGCAGCAAGGCATATACCAGCCAGGTATGTACAGCAAACTAAACCAGTGTTATTACACACAAATTAACAATATCAGGCCTAAATTAAACCTAAAAAAGGTTTAGGGTTAGATTAAGGAAATTCAAGCTAAATTAAAGTGCTAGTGTGAAATCATTGGCTTAAAACTTGGGTCACTTAGTGTTTAGTGAACATACAGTGGTTTTGAAATCCAAATCTAAAAACCAACCTTAGGGCCTACGGTTAGCCAAATTGAGGGTTTGGTTACTTTCAAAAAGGTAAAACAATGACTTGCAACCAGTGACCTGTCGAATGTGACCTGTGTTTTAGACCCGCTGCTAACAGTAGGATGGAAAAAGATGGACCACACTTAATGAAACACTAAACAACCAGAGCTTCATTGTTCAAAGCATGATTAGCACTAACCAATGTTTATTGGTCTCGAAACCTATAGGTTGTCATGGTAATCAGCAATGGTCAGCACAAACCAAGCTCCAAGCAACCCAGGCCTGGCCTGACATTAAAGTGCCTATCACCTCAAAACACTTTCCTACTTTCTTTATTCTCTGAAATGGTCCCAGATACATTGTGGTGTTTTTGGAACCTTTTGATCGAAATTTCACTTTTTAATTGGCTTTAAAAGATGGGACACTGAGCAGCGAAGGGGGATGGCTTCCGGGTTGACGTCACAGACTGCTTCGCATCGAGACAATTAGTCAAAAACAGCAATGAAAATTAATTTGTTACATCAACCCAGTATCAAACCCATTCCCTTAATTGGAGAACAAAGTGTCTTATAATTTGCATCTATGCCAAGTCTCCAGCTTTCGGCTGGAGACTCCAGCTTTCAGACTCAATCTACAGCTCTGCAGCCGAGCAAGCAAAATCTCCAGCTGAGCTTGGGTTAACAAATTTTGTAATACATATATCATACAAAATTATTGTTCCACAAATGTAAAACTGTTCATGATCTAAGAAATTGTGAAATCAACAAGAAATCAGCAGCAAATTGACGAGAAATCAAGAAATTCTAGACCCCAGAGCCCTTTTCTTCTCACTGCTCGTGTCTATTTACCCGAAGTGACTTGGTAAAATGTGTCATTAAATTACCTCAGAATGCAGGAAAAGTGATCTAGGAGAACTCAGATAAATTTTTCCTGGTGGTGGGGGGGGGAATGCCCCCTGACCCTCAAGAAAAGTTCGCGCCTTTGGCGCTCGCTCGGATTAGGCGCTCCATTAAATCTTCAGCGAGCCTCTCCCTGGCCTACAACTTGGCATCTATGAATTTGTTTCAGCACCAAATTCGTATGCACAATAATTAACGGATAATTAAGTATAAATATTGAAAAAAAAAATTATTATTGTTGGTGTATTTTTTAATACAATTAAATTTGGCCATTAATAAGAATTAGTGATAACATCACAACGTACTCTGCACAAAGCTTACCATGTTAATTGACCCACACACGCAACCTCTGCAGAAATTTTCTCCTCTTCATCTTCTGTAGCATCATCATCAGTCGGGTAATCGTTGCAGTTCATTCTCATAGACCGCGACTATGCATTTATTTGTTTTCGAATAAGGCAGGTATAAACTATATCACGTTTTCCAAACCTGCGCAAATTTCTACAATATACTTTGATCCAATTGTAAGACAGCACCGCGAGACACTTAAAAGACATTCTTCCTTCTACAAAGGTTGATTGAAAAACAGCGGGAAATGAAGATTTCGCCATGAAAAACTGAGAGAAAGAAAAACTATGCACGGAGCCAGTGCTGGAGCCATGTTGTAAAACCACAGGTTCACCAATCATTTTCTCCACAGGTACACCAGATTTTCTCAGTTACTGTGACATTCGTGGGTAACGTCTGATCTACCTGCACTGTAACCCATCATTAAATTATTATTTTCGATCTAAACTCCATTTTTGCCACATCGGAGGCTTTTCTGCAACTTGACAAAGCAATACGATTTAGACACCAAATGGGAACCCAATAAGTCGCGGGTGGTATTGTTACGGCATTGAACTTGACATAAAGTGAACTGAACTGGGCCGAGCTGAACTTGACAAGGTAGTCAGTGCTCAGTGAGCAAAACGTTTGAGTTAACAAAGGATTTCTACTTGGTCAGTTGGGCCTTTGAGAAGGAAGTTTGGAAGTTCGCAAACAAGGCCTTTTGAAAGTCGAAAACGTTCATTCAAATGCTGAAAAGGAAAGTTCAAGTTTTCTAAATAGTGGTTCGCATTAACAACAGGGAAAGAAGTGCAGAACGAATTTACACGCAAAGGAAATTCGAATTCGCAAAATCGGCGGAAATGTCAAAAAGGACAGGTCCAAAGTCAATTTTTAAGTTCTAATTTACAAATGACTACATGACGAAGAAAGAAGTCGAAAGGGTGTTTTCAATCAGAATTCTGAAGAAGAATGGTGCCAAACAGAGTCAACCAGTAAGAGTATACACAACAATAATCAGGCCAATTGTACAATACAGAGTGCCTGCTTGGCAAAACGCACCTGACGTACTCCCTAAAAGGATCGAGAAAATGCAGGAGAGGGCTCTACCAACAATCTTTCCAGACTCTACGTACCCGGATGCTCTAATACTTGCTGGCCTGACCACTCTAAAGGGAAGAAGGGTCACACTATGCCAAACCTACTAGCAAAGGATTCAGTTCAGCCCTATTAGCTTCCTTCTCCCAAGAGTACAAGAACCTACTCATTCCTACCAGCTAAGGTCAGGGAGCACGACAACAAGGATAATATCTGGGAACAAACAATCTACCAATACAAAGCGGATGGACCTATTTTTAAGTTAGATTCTAAATATAATATTTATCCTTTTGGAATTTTTTTCTTTTCATATATCCTATATGTAATAACTTTTATTAATTTTTTTAATGATGTAAATAACCTCTGTAATTTAGCTTTGCCTACCAAAGAGACAATAAACGGTCAGTTATTTTATTGGCATGTCCAATCAGCATTGCAAACGGAAGGTCGATTAGTCCTGTTCGCAGGCGATCGACCTTTTCCGGCTCTCAACCTGCCCTTTCCGACAGTCGTACGTTCCTCGTCGACATGCTGCGTGTCGTTATCAGTCGTTGTCAATCGTTATCCAAAATGGTAGATCGAGTCCGAAAGGGTATACCGAATTTCGAAAAGGGCAGCTCAGATGTTGAAATAGTCGAGGCAGACATCCAGAAACACTGCTATGAATTTAGAAAGCACCTTCATTCTAAGACTGTGACTATAAACATTGGGTTTCTAGTAAATTGTGGGTAACGAAAGTTACTGTGTTTGAAAACGCATAGTCGTGGTATTTCGACCAGCGGATCCCTTGAACCGGTGTCCGAGCGAATTTGAACCTCCTTAGACTTGGACCCACGCCTAATTTAGTCCCCTTCGCAGATTTGGACCCCCCGCTACAGTTTATTCAACTGTTTATCGAGGCAGAGTACGATTCTGACCGATGCCATAAAGCATAAATCTTTGAGAAAAAGACTTAGATTACTTAATTATTCAACAAAGCTTGTTTAAATTTGAACTCCTTTCTGACAGAAGATTTTAAGCCTGATTTAAAAATCACGCACTAAGAACTTGTTGAATTGAGGTGTTGATTTTCTAATAAGGAGAAAAAGAAAAGTCAGGCTTAAGCTGTGGCCATTTCGTAAGGTTTTGTTTCTTTTTTGTTTCTTTCTTCCTTCCATTTGATAGTTTGAATAGGGGCGCTTTCACAAAGGAGGAGCCACTTTTGAAGTAACACCACTTTGTTGGAAAACCAATGGTCAGAAGTTTACTTGATTACAAGGACAATTAAACTTTTCCAGTCATGAATTCTCGTATTAATGTTCGATATATAAGTAGAAGCTGAGCAAAGTTAGACTTGAGTTTCAGTAAAGTTTTTTTTACAACTACTTGAAAACAATTTACAAAGGAATTTTATTACCTTAATCAAAAGAACGCTTATTTTCAGGGGAGTCCAAATCCGCGAAAGGGGTCCATATCTGCTAGCGGATCTGGGGCCCGTTTCTCAAAAGTCCCGATAACTTTTCGGGGCCGAAAAGCCATTTGTAAAACTGCCAACCGCTTGTTTTGGAAAGCCGATCTTTTTACATGTTTTCAAGGCAACAAAAAGAAACATGACTGTGAAGTTTGACGACTTAAATCCTATCCATTCTTGAGTTACAAAGGGAATTTTGACACCCGAAAATGGCCCGTAAAGTTTCGGAACTTTCGAGAAACGGGCCCCTGGACCCGGGAGTCCAAGTCCGCTGTGACACCTACACCAAGTGCTCGAAATTAGGTATCAGATTTCAGTCTTACTTTGACACGCGGTGCGGGAAAGAAGTATCTACCCATAGACCATACGTGACAGGATGTTTCTCCATCGGACTTGTAGTAAGATATCAGTTTTCCAATATATATCACACAATGAAGTCATCTTCTTCTCCATATGGTAAGTAATTGCGCGCGCAACACGATGTTTGCGCATGCGAATTTCCCGATATACAAAAACTACTTTTAAACTGATTTTACATTTTTTTTCAGAAAAGTGACCTTGAGAAGTATATTCTTTTCACCCTCGTACTGCAATTTGGCATAAACAATACGATAAACTATGTATCAGAGACAGCCAGGGCGTGCTTCTAACGAGGATTTTATCGAGCATCATAGATAAAGGCTGCACTTAAATATAGGTACGCATTGCGTACATGTGGGTAGTGCTATATATGACAGAACGTGGTACACGTTTGGATGCGATTATTCCAAGGAAGAGGAAGATTGCTGTTGTGTGTACCGTCGCTGGTTGTCGTTGACGTGGCTTGTCGCCAAGATGACAACCGCAGTTTAAATCCAGGCTCAACACCTTTCTACGTTTATTAGAGTTGGCCACAAGTTATGGAATTCTCTTCCAGTAAACTTGCGCTCTCTACATAGAATGTCTCAATAGAAAACTCCACCAAATTTAACTTGGATCACTAAACAAAGAAGATGATTTTCTCTTAAAATCCATTCTTAAAATAAGTTCCGAATTTATGGAACCTAATGAACACTACAATAAGTTTTTGTTCTAGTAAATGCCTTGTTCCTGTAGTTTAATTAATTCAGCTCAACTTAATGTTGTTATTATTTTCTTTTCGTGTTAGTTTGTTTTGGAAATCCTGCTGTATTTATCTTATTGCTCTACTACTTTCTTGTGGCAACTGTACTTCAAACTTTTTGTATACTTTATAATAAATAATAATGATAATGACGATGATGAGTTCATCGTAAAAAAAGCGAAGAATGTATCCCAAAAAATGGAGAAAGCAGCTCTTTACAACCTCTAATTTCATTGGATCCCTTTCGCGCGCAGCAATATTGTATTTAGGTTAGGGTCCGTCGTTGATTGGTGGTTTGTTTTGGTCCATTGTTTTCTGAGCCAATCCCGAGAGCCGTTGTAATAGCTGCGTACTGACCCGAAAAATGCCTTGGGTCCCTCCTTCTCGTCGTTTCAGATACTTCTCTGGGATTCTTTTTTTACATCGTAAGTTCATTCAGTTCGTTGTTTGGAGTCTGAAATACTTATAGGAGATAGACGAGAATGATTAGAAGAATATCATTTTCGAGCCACTGTGATCGTATGTTCACTTGAATTATAAACATTCAACTTTGTGTGAATCACGTCTGAACAAAACGGGTTTCCGATATCTTTTGCGCTCACAAGTAAGGGCACCCAATGTAAGCAATGAAAACGCTTGTGAATGGGAAGTAGAAAGAACAACCCCTTCTTTACACAAAACAAAATTTTATTCAACACTTTGTTGTAAAAAGTGTCTTCAGCGTTCAATATAATTTTCGAAGCAGTCAGAGTGTTACATTCGTAAGACAAATGTGCAAGTTTTGAGTACACAGAGTGGAATGTATTGCGCGTGAGAAAAGCATAGGAGTAACACTTTGAGGCTCAACTGAAAAAGAAAATGATGCTGCCATAGCAACCCCATTTGATTAATAATGTTATCCACTATTTTCGAGGCGAAATGCGTTAATGATTTGTTAAGTTTAACTTTAATTGTTTTCCTTCCAAATGCACTGCATTAGGAGTGAAAATAATTGTTAAGGGGGTGTCTTCTCGACCAGCTTAGACAAAAAATAAAGAAAGAACACAGATTTCATTGTGCTTTGAATTAAACACAACAAGGAAAATACATTTTGAGTACGCTTGGAAAAGAGTCTGGAACTTAATGCAAAGTAACCGTTTTATCTTCGTTTCCGTGATCATTTTGTTTCAACTTCACTAAGAAATTCTGTATTTATACAAACGCAAGGAATGTTTTCTTAACTTCGGCTACAGACAAAACATTATCTCAAAATCAACTTTAATTACCCTGATTAAAATTAATGAATCCTAATAATAAAATCCATATAACTGCACGAGGCTGAATTGTTTCAAGCGAAACGTGCCTGAAAGTGATGACTGCATTTATGCCACTCGAGTGCTTCTGAAAAAAAAATTGTTCACTCGAGATACGTCATTTTGTACCACACTAAGACTGCCTCTCAGAAAACTGAATTTTTTTTCAAAATATTTACATAAAAAAGGTTATCAATGAAAACATCACACTGCTTTTGGCACAGACGACATTTATTAACGATTATCACTTGAAATTGAAAGAAGTGGACGGTTCGCTGCTCTTGATTAATATAAAAGAGGCGGTGAAACTGTGCCTTAATGCATATAATTGCTTTTCATTTATCAAGAAGCTCAGCTCCTTGCGGCTTCACTAACTCCATTCAAAACCGCACGCAATTGTTACCACATCAGCGGACACAGTAAAAACTGCAAAAATCGTTCGACTTTGATTGTGTGGACCGCTCGAATAGGCTGGCATCACAACCTGTCTTGCACAGAACTGGGAAGCTTAACAGTTTTGCATATTCATACTGATCCGCTTTTCAAGATATCAAGCGAAATTAGTAATGAACGGCACTGTCATACACCCGAGCAGTAAAGTAACCATTGCCTTTACATTTATCGATGCAAAAGACCAACCAAAGGAAAAGGAAAACACAATTGAAGGAAACAAGACAAATCCTAAACGACTGAGCGCCAAAGAAGACCAAATCCATATCGGGAAGACGGATGGAAGACCTTCGCTCATCTCGCGGCGAACGAGCTCATTGCTAAGCTTGAACATCGAGGGACTTTTGGTCGTACCTGAGTATGAAAAGCGACTAAGGAGAAAGTCATACGGCGGACGAGAATCTGTGGACAAAGAAGGAAAAGAAGCTGATGTTGACCCATCGGATGGAATGCTGACTACATCGCTGTGTACAACAGAACTTTAACTGGTTGTCGTTTAACATCAAAGAACCTATCAGTGCAAATTGTGTTCAAAAAAGGTAGTTTCTCTGGAAAGGAAAAGTAAAGAATTGTTTAAGTCTTCATTTCCGCTTTGGTCATGCTATAGGATTTTCTACTATAGATCAATGAAGATAGATAACGCCGCGCTGAGGACTTGTTTGGATCAATGTTAAGGGTGCAAAATGCCGCTGATAAAAATGCTTATGGAGATAAAAATACTCAGTATTGAAGAAATGGATGGCGGTGTGCTAAAGGAGAGGTGAAGCACTTCTGACACTGGAAAGCTTGGCATGGTTCTAACCAGGCCAGATCATCTGAAGGAAGCAGAAATCTCAACACAGGCCTAAAAAGGCAAGCAATGGCTACAAGACGGCGAAATCTCGGATGCCTGCAAACTGAAATTTGATGATGATAAGGATTGAAGAACACTTAAAAGGTCTTAAAACTCTTTTGACTACTGCTTTTTCAACTGTTCACTGCCTTGAATCATCCTCAGCCTCTGACAGATGACTTTTCGGAAAAACCCATTCGGTGGGATAACAGTGAAGGAAAAATTATGAACACATCGTGTTGTTTTGAGAAATTCACAGATGATTGACAAATAGCTAATTGCCTTAGACGTCAGGCTTGATTTGTGCCCGTTGATTTCTTTTCTCAATTTATTGGTGAAATGAGAATGTTACTTTAAATGTTTGCTATTTTAGTGCTTTCCCGTGCTCGAGGTCTCATCATAGTATCGCTTTAAGCTACTGTCCCAATTTAAAAATGCACAGTAAGAGTTTCTGGCTACGAAAGTGCATCAGCAGGCCCCGATAGCCATCCCTCACGCGTGCCCCAGTCTTTCTTTAGGTGACACCCTGCTATGCAAGCGTTCTAACAACGTTCCGCCTGTCCGAATAGCTGCTTTGACTCACTTACTGCCGGTGCTCTTCATCAAAGATTCAATTAATTTTAGAATCCATAGTTGCTAGAGTTTGGAAAGATTCCTGTGTTTACTGGTCGGTCCAGTTCTGCCGAACAAGTCGATGCCAGTCGTTACACTTTGCGTCAAGAAACAAAGCTATTTAGTCCATGATTGTTCTTATTAAGTGAATAACTCGCAGGAAACAGCTAGAATCTTCAAATACACTTCTCTTAGCCTCGATGTGTGAGAAATGAAACTGGATCATGGAATGGAAGAAATTTTGGTCCACAATGGCAAATGCAACTGGAATCACAACTACCAGTTCATTGCTGGTCAGCTGCAGTGCTACTCTATAGCATTCTGTTTGCCTACTTTAAACTCTCGACTGTCAACCGAGTCGTAAAAACTAAGAAAAACAAACATGTACAACACGTGCCTGTGTACATGTACGCGTTCTACGCAAACCGAGTGTGCCCACTGAGTGCGAATTGTTTCCCAATGGCAATAAATTAGAAGTAAAAGAATATTTCTCATCAGGGGGTGATAATTAATGTGTTAAAAACAATGGAAAACCCCTCATAAAGTTCTTAAGCCCAGCATAAACAGTTTCAACTACATTTAGATATCAATATTTGTTGACTTAATCAGCTGTTTTCTGCTGGTGTATTTTATAATATGAATTCGAAGACTCTGTTTTTGCGAAAGCCGAGTGTATTTCCCTAGTTCCGCATAACATCTTCTTAAACACGGTCACGTCTGTATGGAAACCCAGTGACAATCGGTCTGATATAACGGAATACTGCACATCCATATTGACTCTGTTTTGATCTTAAAAAAATAAACTTAAATTGACAAGCAGTAAAAAGTTAACTTCATCCAAGCTTTCGAAATGGTTTCTTCAGGCATAAACATTTTACATTAATTTGGATACCGATATTTGTTAACTTAATCGGCTGTTTTCTGACAGCTCTTTTATTTTATCTCGGCTGGGATTGAAGTCTCTTTGGTTACGAAAGCCGAGTGTATTTCCTTAGTTCCGCATACCACCATCTTGAACATGGTCACGTCTAAACTCAATGACAATCGGTCTGGTATCACGGAATACTTCACATCCATATTGGCTCTGTTTTCATCTTTAAAAAAGTCGTCTCTAGTCATGTCCCACATTTTACCGCTAGAAAATCGACGAATTGACACACGGTAAAATGTTACTCATCCAAGCTGCCGATATTATTTCTTCAAATAAAGACCTTTTGTTGACAAGTGATTGATTTAACTTGCGACATAATGAGAGGTGCATCCGATTTGCAAACTCATTAAACATTTCCTCTTCAGATATTATGGAATTCGTTGTTGTTGTTTTTTTTCGATCGTGCTATCCAAAGATAAGACACAATGGCGACAACGGTTCTAGGCGATTCTTAGAGGTCACATGAACGGATGACTCCGCAGCAACCAAATGCAATTGTGTTCATTTGTTTACTTATTTGTTATCAATTTGTTATGTGCAAATAAGGGAACGAACAAGGAAGTTAACAATTACGATCAATTACATATATGCCAAGAAACTACCATGCTTATGAAAATTTAAAATTCATATTAACACCTAATGACGACAGATATCACAATCAAATCGCGACGGAATATTACAAGATACCTATATTACAACAGACGCAACAACTCCTAACATTGTTAGGACGTACAGTGTATTATGGGAAGGATACTTGTTTTTAACATGATGTAGCTATCTCCATGGAGACCATATGCAATGCGCGTGCGTGGCCCCATTAAACGCGCGCGTTTTTGAGACGCGGACGGGAACCGGAAGTGATCCGTTTTCCCTTTTCACGCAACCACATTTACATAGACCGAATGCATAAATGGCGGCCAAAAAATTCTTCTTTTGTTTACGTGCTAATTAGACTCACTAGCCACGCTCTCAACAACATTTCTTTTGTATTTTGTACATGCAAACGAGGTTATTGAGTCTAATTAGCGCATAAACAAAAGAATATTTTTTGGCCGCCATTTATGCATTCGGTCTATTGCCAAGTATCTTTTCTCCATTAGAGACGATTAGTATAAAAATGTTGGAGACACCACTGTCCTGGAACGCGAAATGTTCCCTTCTGGTTGCCGACCGCGTCTCAAAAACGCGCGTGCTTAATATAAGATCCCTATAGTTGGAAGAGCTGTGCAACATTGTTGGCTCTTAAGTTTGACCAGCGTCACACAACATACAACAGGGTGTGCAAACGGACGCAACATGTAACGCCCAACAATTTTAACGACAACAATAAAAGCAAGGTGGCACACGCTAACACCAACCCGGTGTGGCCAACACATCACGCATGCGCGCAACCATTTCACCCGGTTAGCGTGTGTCACCTTGCTTTTATTGTTGTCAACAATTTTATCCTGTTCCAGGCTCCAAAATAGTAGGGAAAACGAAAACTAGCAAAAAAATGATTGTAAGCATCGCTTTTAAAAATAACCCGCAATGCCAAAATGTCATCACAAGACTCAGAGTGCTTTGCTGAGACTGAGGCTGGGCTCTTACTTCAAAATGTAGTTCCTCTTCCAGTTCGTTTTTGCAGAAACTGAAGCCGCGCACTTGTTACCCTCCACTGTTAAGTACTATTGTTCGTGTCTCTGATTGGACGAACGATGTATTTTTATAGTCGTTTGCTTTTCCGATTGGTTGATTATGTATTTCGCACGAATTTTACGCGGGGTTTTTTTTCATGTGAAATCTCAGTACGAATGAAAGTTTTCAGTTTTACCGTGATTCCATACCTACTTCGCCTCTGACCAGGATCGAGTGCAAGGCAGACCAAAGTCCACTTTTATGCCCTCGCCGTTTAAGAAGAAATTAAATATCTAGACATAATAGCCCAGCAATGCGCTACAAAAGAATCCAAAAGTGTTGTTTACTAATTTTATGGCCAACACGAGAGAGCCTTTGTAGCCTCTTGCATCTCATCTTGGTGCCTTTAAGTTTATTCATCATTTTTCGTTTGATGAGCAACATTTTTTGCACCCAACATCGCAACATCGCCTCCCTACAGCTGATTACAATACCAAACAATAGCAGGTTACGAGAGCTGCTAATTACTGCTTTGTTTTCAGCTTGGGTATAAAGCCAATCATATTATACGTTACGAGAGCTGCTACACCACTGCTCCCTACAATCCAGTTTATACTCCAGTAAAACGATTTCAGCTTCCAATGGGGTAACCAGATTACCTTGAGGAATTAAAGGTGTTGGACGAAGTGATCCCTTACTATTGCATCGAAGTGCTTCCATACAATATAAAAATCCGGCTGACCTGCGTAAATTGATATACTTCCTGTATTACAAAATCTAAAATACAACTTATCAACAAGACTGGGTATAGAGTTTCATTTCTCGACATAGTACATTTTCGAACATTTCGTTTGTTCATTGCTGCAATTCTTTCAAAAAAGGATCAGCGCGTGATTCGTAAGCCGCGAGTTTATCTTATCAAGAAAACACCAAAGTCAAAAAGTGTTGAAAAAGCCATACTAAAACCATGAAACATCAACAAGAGGAGAAGCGGACCAACAGATTTGGCAGCTTGTGTTCTGCGTCTGGTTTGCTGTTGTCTCTTGTGTGTTGCATCGCACTGATTCATGTGGAACTCAGAATACAAGAACAGCATCGACTGATATCACACTCAGTAACATCCTGTGATCAGCTCGAGACTAAAATCCTACGAAAAGTACACCAGAATTACAGAGAATGGCGAGATGATAAAGATCAATGGAGGCAAACAAAAGGTCAGTTATTCCAGGATTCTTGATATACATACGAGATTTTTAAAGGTATCACTGTTACTTAGTCCTGGTTTTAATTGTGAAAGCAGTTCAATATTTATAAATTTGCACCGTTTATGCCATTCAAATTCACTGGAGATAAATCAAACATAAAGTCTGTTTACTGTCAGCCGTAGCTTAGAAAAAAGCTGACATTATCATGTATCGTGGCTTTTAGCTTTGAATCATGTAACTTTTAATACTCATTTGCCCTACTAGGACAGGCATGTCAAAATTCCCTGTGGAATATTCTCAGTAGCAACCAGTAAGGTGGCGAGTATTCACTGTAGTTCCTGAATTGAGCCATAAATGCATTTGTTCAAGAAAATTCTTGATATCAATTTCATGTCTTCATAAGGTCATCAACACACCTGGTCCAGACAAACACGAGCTTCACCCGAACAGTCACTACTGAAATCGGACCAATCAGCCTTTGATGTAAAACTGCTGATCAAACAAGAGCTTCAAACACTGCAAAACCAAATTTGTGCCAAAGGTGAAACTCTCTGCCTATCAGGACAAAAAGGAAATAGTGGGAAACGAGGAAGACCGGGAATCCAGGGTAGACCAGGACCCCCTGGGAGACCCGGGCTACAGGGACCTCCTGGTAAACACGGCCCAGTTGGACCTCAAGGATTGATAGGCATGAAAGGGGATATGGGAATTCCGGGTAGTACTGGTCCCGCGGGACCAACCGGCCCGCCAGGACGAAAGGGTGCTAAAGGTGAACCGGGCCAGTCCATCTCGGCTCCTTCTCTGCTTCAGCCTCCAACAGAAACCACGATCAATGAAAGTCAAACAGTCATTTTGAAATGCACACCTAATGGAAACCCATTACCGAAAGTCACGTGGTCTAAGCTGAATTCATCACTTCCGCCTGGACGACACGTGATTGAAGCCAGCGGTGCTCTAATTCTGAGGGATGTTAGACCACGAGACCAAGGAGTTTATAGCTGCAGAGCAGAAAACTTGTTGGGAAGCGCTAATGCTACAGCTAAACTGACTGTTCACTGTAAGTTGCCTTGGTCATTTATTTTTCGTCACTTTTTTTCAGGTGCTAATTCATTTCAAATCTTGAGTAAAAATCAATGCTAGAAAAATAAAGCACTTCAAAAGTTGCTTTTTAATGCATGCGAAATTTGCATCAAGCAAGCAAAATTATTAGTCCAGTAACTTGATTGTTCCCTTTTTGACAGTCGTCCCTCGGCTTTTCTTGCCATCCACCGAAATATTGGCGGAAGACGAACAAAATGTCACCATCCCCTGCAATGCTACTGGTCAGCCGCAGCCAAGAGTCACTTGGTCCAAAGCATTTGGTGACTTGCCAGTCGGGAAAACAAAAGTGACGAAGGGAAACTTAATAATATACAATGTGGCAAAGAAAGATAGAGGTACATACATTTGTAAAGCGGTGAATATTCTAGGATCGACGACAGCAGTGGCTCAACTCACAGTATTTTCTCGTCTGCGTTTTAAAGTCCGTCCTCCAAAAGACGTAACACCAGTGATTGGTTACAGCGTCCATCTTCCCTGTGTGGCCGAGAGCGACATGAAAACCATGTTTACTTGGACGAAGGATGCCAAGCGTTCACTTCCTCTTGATTCAAATGTGTTATTGAATGGAACACTGGTTCTTCAAAATGTTAAAAAATCTCACCAAGGAACTTACACCTGCAGAGTAACTAATTCACTGACTAGGACAGCAATAGAAGCTAACGTGAAACTCAACACTCCTGTTGATGCGACATCCTGCTCTGTAATACGGAAGTACGTCACCATCCTAAGCGGAAATTACGTCATTGATCCAGATGCTCCAGGAGGTCTGGAACCATTTACAGTGTACTGCGACATGACAGACAAGAATGGTGTTGGCGTGACAGTCATCAGTCACGACAGTGAAAGCAGAACCTATGTCAAAGGTTATGGACGTCCAGGTAGCTATTCACGTGACATTCATTATACAGGAGCAAGTTTTTCTCAGCTAGCGAGTCTCACCAGAGTCTCTTCACATTGCGAACAGTTTATTAAGTATGAATGTCATGATTCAAGGTTGCTTTACAACAACAATCCATTGGGATGGTGGGTGTCACGTGATTCTGTGAAGATGACGTACTGGGGCGGGGCATCTGTTCATGGTAAGTGCGCATGCGGGATGACCAACTCTTGTGCAAACCCCAGTTACGGTTGCAACTGCGATAAAAACGATTATGTATGGCGTGAAGACAGCGGTCTCCTCAATGACAAGACACGCCTTCCAGTCAAACAACTCAGGTTTGGGGATACCAGCGCAAGTAACAACCAAGGTTACCATACACTTGGTAAACTGAAGTGCTACGGCTCAGTGTGAACTTGGGAAAGACAATGAATGTCACAGCCGATGTTCATGAAATAATTTACACTAACTTTACATATTCAATCTTGCCTGATCTATATCTATATAGGAGCACAACAAAGTAAAACGTAAATTCAAAAAAATTTGAGTATTCCAACCCAGAGGTCAAATGAGACAAAGGTTATCCCATGAGCGAAACGAGCAAGTTTTGGGAGGCGTTGCTTTTGCCTTATTTGATACTGTGTGATACATCGTTACAAATTGATGCCATGACAGAACCAGATGTTGAATAATTTTTGATCTCCATTGTACTTGACAATGATTTTTGGGATTCGCGAAGTGATTTTATCAAAGTAAAACATCAAATCATACCGGGACATAAGCAAAATTTAACTAAAACTTGTTTTTTACTTTTCCAATTCATCAATTGAAATAAGGGGTCATTCCTACTTGTTTTTTACTTTTCCAATTCAATTGAAATAAGGGGTCATTCCTCTCTTTATGAATCTAAAGAAAATAAGAGGAGTATAAAATCATTCAACCTACAGCTTAAGTTTGCCGCTACGTTTCGCGGGAGCATCCATGAGGGAGACACCGAACAAAAGTGGTGGTTTTTTTTCCTGTGAAAAGGGTTATTTAATGTCTATTCCTGAAATATCAATTCACTATAATTTTCTTGTCTGTCATGAGGTGTGTTTTAAAAGTTTTTCGGCACAAAATGGAGGGGCTAAAATAATACCACTAATGAAGGTGATAAAATGAAAGATTTGCGAGCTCATTTTGAAGAACAATTGTTCTTATCTTTTTCTATGGGCCGCATACTTGGACCATCGGACCATCGAAGTATCGATATTACAAGAAAACCGGATAATCATTCCTTTTTTGAATAAACACCATTTGATTGGAAATGAAAACAATTCAATACATAGATGTTCTAATTAATACGTTCCTAGTAAAACACTTAGTTATAAAAACAAGCGATAAAAAAGAAGAACGACGTTTCTACCGTTCTACGCATTTTCAAGTTCAAGTTCATGGATAAATATTCCTCAAGTATACTATATCTGAAACAAAGGAATGAAATGTAAAGAGCTCAATATTTACAAACGAACAACAAGAAATAACAGAATGCGAAAATGAAGAGCAAATAAGGGGTGAAACTTGAAGAATGAAAACTATGAGAAGTGTTAAGCAAACAACTTTATAATACTGTAGTCAAATCAAATCATATTGGTTTTTGAGGAGAGGGGACAACCGGAGTACCCGGAATAAAACCTCTCGGAGAACAGTCGAGAACCAACAAACTCAACCCACATATGACGCCGGATTTGGTAAGTGAACCCGGGCCACATTAATGGGAGGCGAGTGCTCTTTCACAGAGGTCATATATGACACGACAAGTGGTTTTACGAGGGATAAAAAAGCTAAATGTAGTAGAAAAATGGAGGGAACAAGGCAAAAATCGTTGTTTTCCGTGAAAGTACAACTATTAAACTTGCCAAAAGTACTGATTCAATAAAAACAAACTTTTCGTCATTTTTTGCCTCTCGAGGCACGGGCTTTTGACGCATTCATTCTATTTGACACAACCCTGAATCTTTCTTTCTTTTTCTTTTCATCGATCACTGATTGTACAATCTGAACGAGATGAAATGACCGCGAAATTTTTCCAAAGTTATGTTGTGGTTGCTTTAGCCGTCGTCTTTCCGATTTCTGGTTCTTATTCGGCAACGATTTGTAACGGTGTATGCTCACGTTGACCATAGTTGGCTAACAAAGTCAGTCTGATCGTGTGTTTTTTATTGTAAATAGTTTTCCATCAAAATTTGAGAGTGTATCTTAACGCTTCCTCTAAGTGAGGCTGAGCATCGCAGTTATGAACAACGCAGGCTTCGTTTGCTATATAGTTGCAAATGAAGACAGCGAAAAAATCGCAGTTCATCATCAGTTCTCATTGGTCTCAGTTTTGTGCCATTTGCGAAACAAAACAAACTCACCTGCAGAAAACAGGTCTCCTGATTGTAAAAAAACAACAACCACGACACTTCGTACCTAGAGTTTTTTAAGGACGAAGGTTGTTCTCTAAGAAAATAATGTCCCTTTTCACTGTAGTAAGACACAGTTATTCTGGTATTACACGAATTATGGCAGACAATCTACGTGTGAACTCGGTACCCTCTTGCGCACGTCGAGTCTTGAATGGAGGAGGAATAATAAATTTCGTTTAACCAACAGAGGATCAGACAAGTTAGAAGAGAGTCTTATGTGAAATTTTCTCATGCAACCCAGTTTGATAAGAAATAAAGTATGAGCACGAAATTAGAGTGCAGAGGCAGCGTTTGTACTTTCAAAGTTGTATATTCAGTGTTTTCATATTGATGGTTTGTATCTGACGACACGGTGGCGATATTGGTGTACAGAACAATGAAGTAAAATGTCTTTTGGGAATTTGACTCTATTATTATGCAAAACTTGTGAGGCCATTTTATAATGTTTTGTCAGCACACCAACAAGGTCGTCTTATCACGTGGATGCAAACCTGGAGTTCATATATACTGTTATTGGTTTCTGCAATCGTTAGAACTGATTTCATCAAATCATGATTGCAATACATATGTCTGGTATATATGCTATATCATAAAACCTTCGTCTTTCTTGCACGCAAGAACTCGCCGAGCATTCTTTTGCTGGTTAGAACACAGGTAACCCAGGCTCACTGTGTGCGTCACGTAGGTATTAAAATATAGAGAACATATGAGGCGAAGTTTAGGTCTGAAAATTTGCTAGAAAATGGTAATCAAAATCGATAAAACTTACCATGTGGTGAGCTGTTGTTGTCTTTAATACGTACACGAAGTTTCGGGGAAAATGGTCCCCGTTCACCTTCCTTCATAATATAGTGACATGGTAGGAGACGGAAGCCAGCGTCGGGACTCCGATCGACCCAAAACAAGCACGATTTTTTCCGCGAAAATCAAATCCAGTCGCTAAATAAACACGCCAGGTTCGTGGAATAGGAATTTCTCTAAACCATGAATCCACTGAAGCATCTCCAAATTGCTCACTGAGTTTTGTTTTTAGCAATTTGGGATTCCCCTCCCTCGAGGGAGACTTATTATACTCGTCACCAGGCGTCCAGAGTTCAGTGCCATTTTGAATTGGGCACTTCGTGAGTACCACGCTTTCTGGCCGCCATTTTAGCAGGTTAACTTACAAGTTTTACGGAGTCTGGTGGCTCCGCGTTGCTACCTGGAGATGCTTCAGTGGATTCATGGTTTAGAGAAATTCCTATTCCACGAACCTGGCGTGTTTATTTAGCGACTGGATTTGATTTTCGCGGAAAAAATCGTGCTTGTTTTGGGTCGATCGGAGTCCCGACGCTGGCTTCCGTCTCCTACCTTGTCACTATATTATGAAGGAAGGTGAACGGGGACCATTTTCCCCGAAACTTCGTGTACGTATTAAAGACAACAACAGCTCACCACATGGTAAGTTTTATCGATTTTGATTACCATTTTCTAGCAAATTTTCAGACCTAAACTTCGCCTCATATGTTCTCTATATTTTAATACCTACGTGACGCACACAGTGAGCCTGGGTTACCTGTGGTTAGAAATCCACTGAATTGGCGAGCTATGTAAAATGTTTCCCGATATTGAAAGGCTTAGGGTATAACATGACCAATTATTTAAAAAATCCTACCAGTTTCTCTGTGAACTTGTCGGATTCATCTGCATCTATCCTCAGTGACAACAGCAGCCGGATTTGGCAACACCAAATCTTTTGTCCGAGAACACCCATTGTGAACAATCTCATTTACATTCCGTTTGAACTTTCTCCCTGGGGAAAATAAAAACACTGGGAATTTTATTCATGACGTTGCTTTTTTTTTCGACAGAGTGCTGTTCAACTAAGCTTTCTGTGTGACAAAAACATTATCAATAAATGGCTGGTTAACAATAAATAGTAATTTTCTTGAAGATCAAGGAGCAACCGACATTGTACCTTCTTTTCTTCCTTCCCTACTAATTATAACATCGGTTTTCTAAATGATATCAACCTTATTCCCCCGCTCCCAATCCAACACAATATGGAGCTTAATTAAGCAACGACGATGGCAAAGGCCACGGAAACGTCACAAAACAAGGATATTATTGGTTAATAAAGGAAAAATTGTCGTGCTGCACGTGCGACACGCATTTCAGTACAGTCCTGTGCCATACTATGCAAAACAACCACGTGACATGACCAATTCAATGAACCGTTCATTTTCTACCTTTTCCTTGAAATCGTTTGTACCAATTCAATTGTGTGATAGTCCACCCTTATTATATGCTCAACAGAATATCGCGTTTCTTATTGGTCAATGACGAATGCATAAATGATTCATAGAGCGCAAAACGGAAGTTGCCCTAGAAACAAAGCGATGGAGTAATTTTGTTGAGTATAATAGATGGTTTTCACGTTACTTCATTGCCGCCCTGTTTGTGGACCAAAACAAAAGATCTCAATGCAATAGCCCAGCTGCTGCAAGTCCTCCATGAACTTGGCCGGGCTCTTGATAGTGGACTGGAAACTGATGTAATCTTTTTAGATTTTTCCAAAGCTTTTGATTCTGTGTGTCATACGAAACTTTTATCAAAGCTTTGTACCTTTGGAATTGATGGTCCTCTTTTGCAGTGGTTTACGAGTTATCTCTCTGGTCGACAACAGTAGTTTTTCGTCCTGGGGCGTGGTAAAGTCTGGAGTCCCTCAGGGCTCAATTCTAGGACCTGTACTTTTCCTGATTTTCCTAATTTCCTGATTGTAAATGACATGCCAGACGTACTAAAATCGTCGTCTTTAGCTATGTACGCCGATGACTCTAAATGTTATAAAACCATCAAAACTATGTCTTATATTTGTGACATCCAAGCTGATTTAAACCTCCTTTATGTCTGGTCAGCTTCTAATCAAATATATTTCCAGCCTACAAAATGTCATAATCTTAGAATAAGCCGTAAGAAAACCAGCTTATCCCGAGTATACAATCTTAACAATACCGAACTGAAACATGCTTGTCACGAAAGAAAAAGACCTTGGACTTACAGTCCAAAAAACTAATAAAATCTCAATAAAAGGGAAAATGTCTCAAGCACTATGAGAAAAACCGTTTTCAGTTGTATTAACGTGATTCTGTACCTACTTCACCACTGACCAGTGTAAAATCCTGACTGGTGGCTTTTAATATCACACTGAATGTTACAAGATTATCGCTTAAAACCAAATGCCGTTCTCTGGCACATATCTGTAACAGCCCGGCTGCTAAGCAAGCATAAATTAATAAAAGCGCGAAACCAATAAACTATGCGCATACTTTACATCCCCATCCTATGAAAGGAACAGAACAAATAAAAGTCAATGAATATTAATGGTATGCAAACGTGCTGACTATACACAACTGTCAGGATATAGCCCGCTGACTCAGAGAGAACTCACAAGCTGTTGTCTACACTAAGATGAGATGAAACAATAATCTAATTAAACATTGCTGAGGACACAGTTTACTGATCCAACCGCATCTGCAATGGCTACATGGAGGATTGGCTGTCTCCTGTATCTGGGCATCAAGTGTAGGTTCAGGAATGCTTGTAGGAGTAGCTTCAATGTCTGAACACTCTTAAGCCAATTGCGGAGCATCCTCCGGGTTGCACTGATGGCTCTTGGCCGCTGGAGGAATCTGTCTATTGCAGTGATTTATTGTTTGCCTTTAGGAGGAATCTTCTGTTCCTCCTTGAAGAATTAAAGGTGATGGACGAAGTGCTCTCTTACCATTGCATGGAAGTGCTTCCATACAAATCTGAAAATCCGGCTGACCTGAGTAAATTGATATACTTCCTGTGTCACAAAATCTAAAATACAACGTGTCAAGAAGACTGGGTGTAGAGTTTCATTTCTTGGAATACGGACTAATAGTAGGCATAGTACATTTTGTTTGTTCATTACTGCAATTCTTTGAAAAAAAGATTAGCGCGTTTGTGATTCGTAAGCCGCGAGTTTATCTTGTCAAAAACAAACAAGTAGAAAACTGTTGAAAAAGCCATACTAAAGCCATGAAACACCAACAAGAAGACAAGCGGACCAACAGATTTGGCAGCTTGTGTTCTGCGTCTGGTTTGTTGTTGTCTGTTGTGTGTTGTGTCGCAATAATTCACGTGGAACTCAGAATACAACAACAACATCGACTGATATCACACTCAGTAACATCCTGTAGTCAGCTTGAGACAAAGATCCTACGAACAGTGAAGCAAAATTACAGAGAATGGCAAGATGATAAGAATCAATGGAGGCAGACAAGAGGTCAGTTATTCCAGGATTCTTCATACATGTAAGATTTTTAACGGTATCACTCACGGTTAGTTAGTCCTGATTTTACTTGTGAAAGTAGTTCAATATTTATACTGAAATTTGCACTGTTTACGCCATTTAAATTCACTGAAGATAAATCGAACAAAAGCACTGTTAACTGTCAGCCGCAGCTTAGAAGATATCTTACATTATCAAGTATGGAGTATATACCATCGTAGTTTTTAGCTTTGAATCAGTAATTTTTAATAATTTGCACTGCTGGGACATGCATGTCAAAACGCCATGTAGAATATTCTCAATAGCAACCAGCAAGGTGGCCAGTATTCACTGTTGCTGATGACTTGAGCCATAAACGCATCTGTCGGTGACAATTCTTAATATCAATTTCATGTCTTCATAAGATTATCAACACACCTGGTCCAGACAAACACGAGCTTCACCCGAACAGTCGCAACTGAAATCTGTCCAATCACACTCTGATGTAAAACTGCTGATCAAACAAGAGCTTCAAACACTGCAAAACCAAATTTGTGCCAAAGATGAAACTCTCTGCCTATCAGGACAAAAAGGAAATAGTGGGAAACGAGGAAGACCAAGAACCCGGGGCAGACCAGGACCCCCTGGGAGACCCGGGCCACAGGGACCTCCTGGTAAACACGGCCCAGTGGGACCTCAAGGACTGACGGGCATCAAAGGGGATATTGGGATTCCGGGTAATACTGGTCCCGCGGGACCAACCGGCCCACCAGGACAAAAGGGCGCTAAAGGTGAGCCGGGACAGTCCATCTCGGCTCCTTCTCTGCTTCAGCCTCCAACGGAAACCACGATTAATGAAACTCAAACAGCCATCTTGAAATGTTCAGCCAATGGAAATCCATTACCAAAAGTCGAGTGGTCTAAGCTGAATTCATCACTTCCGGCTGAACGCTACGTGATAGAACCTAGTGGTGCTCTAATTCTGAGGAATGTTAGACCTGGAGACGAAGGAGTTTTCAACTGCAGAGCGGAAAATCTCTTAGGAAGCGTGAAAGCTTCAGCTAAGCTGACTGTTCAGTGTAAGTTAACTTTGTCATTTATGTTTCGTCACTATCCTTTCAGGCTCTAATTCATTTCAAATATATTTTTTAATCGATTCTTTCAGGCCATGTACTGCAACACAGTCAATGTGGTATCGATAAAGGACTTTACACGTTTTTTATTCTATGGCAGCAACATTCTAATCCATTAACTTGATGTTTAACAAATCGAAAGTGGTTCAGCGTTGTCTGTACTCTTATCGACAACGATATTCGTCATCACAGTGGTCAAAATGTTGTGGACAACGCTAAACCAGTTTCAATTTGTTTTTTACCACAATATTCAACGCCAAATAAATTGTTTATTTCAGAGCGTGACCAAAATCATGACACAAAGAAAGAGCAAGCGTTGTGTATAATTTTCTCGCAATGATTGGTTTATTTCCCAAAATGAGCGTTTCTAATTTGCTATTGCATTGCGAGACATATTGACGCGAGCATGACGCGAGCAGCGTTGTCTAGACTTTTATTGACAACGGCAAATTAGGCAATCAGATTGCGAGATTACAAGCAATTATGGTAAAAACTTTTTTTCACAGTCGCTCCTCGGCTTTTCCTGCCATCCACCGAAATATTGGCAGAAGGGGCACAAAATGTCACCATCGCCTGCAATGCTACTGGTCAGCCGCAGCCAAGTGTCATGTGGTCCAAAGCATTTGGTAGCTTGCCAGTCGGAAAGACAAAAGTGACCGAGGGAAACTTAATAATATTGAAAGTGGCAAAGAACGATAGAGGAACATACATTTGTAAGGCCGTGAATATTCTAGGATCGACAACAGCAGTAGCTCAACTCACAGTATTTTCTCCCCTGCGCTTTAAAGTTCGTCCTCCCAACAAAGTTACAATTGCTTTAATTGGTTCAACTGTTCGATTGCCATGTTCGGCCGAAAGTGAACTTAGAACCACTATCACGTGGACCAAGGACGGCAAGTCTTCACTTCCCTCATATTCCAATGGAACTCTCGTTCTTGAAAACATAAAGAAATCTCACGAAGGATCTTATACCTGCAGAGCCACAAATGCACTGACAACAATACAGGCAAATGTGAAAATAGAAATTCCTGTTAATGCAACATCCTGCGCTGAAATACGGAAGTACGTCAGCAGTTTCAGCGGAAATTACATCATTGATCCAGATGGCCCAGGAGGTCTGGAACCATTTACAGCATATTGCGATATGACAGACAAGAATGGTGCTGCCGTGACAATTATCAGTCACGACAGTGAAAACAGAACCTACGTGTACAATGGCAGAAGTTGGGGAGGCCGAGGTAGCTATTCACGTGACATTCATTACACAGGAGCAAGTTTGTCTCAACTAGCCAGTCTTACCAGAGTCTCTTCACATTGTGAACAGTTTATAAAGTATGAATGTTATGATTCAATATTGCTCTTCAATAACAATCCATTCGGATGGTGGGTGTCACGGGATTCTGTTAAGATGACGTACTGGGGCGGGGCATCTATTCCTGGTAAGTGCGCATGTGGAATGACCAACTCATGCGCACAGCCCAGTTATGGCTGTAACTGTGATAAAACCGACGAAGTGTGGCGTGAAGACAGCGGTCTCCTCAAAGACAAGACACGCCTTCCAGTCAAACAACTCAGGTTTGGGGATATCGGCGGAAGGACCGCACGAGGTTACCATACACTAGGTAAACTGAAGTGCTATGGCATAGCGTGAACTTGGTAGAGATGACGTCACAGCCAAAGTTCATGAAACAATTTACTTAAAATCTGTCTAATTTTACCCAATCTATAGCTATCGAAGAGTAACAATGAAAAACGTGAATTCAACCTACCCTGGACGGCTGGAGGTCAAATCAAGGACAGGTGGTCTTATGAGCGAAAAGGAGAAACTCTTGAAACAGTGTTTTCGTCTTGTTTCATATTATGTCATACACCATTACAAACTGATGCTGTGGCAGATTTTGTTATTGAGAGATCGAAACCGCAAATGGTTTGACGGATACCCAAAATCATTAATCATTACAAATGAACTTAGATCAGATTTCAGCTCGGTGGTAAGCATGTGTTTTATCGAGAATAAGTCACCAGCAAAAGTGTCAAATTAACCAATTATAATTCAATTTAAGTATAGAGATCTTCGGGAAACCCTTTTTTTTCCTTGTCAGATTTACTAAGTGAACGAAACTCGCTTTTCAAAATGAAACTCATTTCACTTAGTGAAATTTACCTTGTTGGTTCCAGAGATTCTTTCATCCTCCTCGAAGATCTCGTTGGTCTCTATGGAAATGTACGTTAATTTTAAATTGAATCGAGTTTAATCATTGTAAATTATGCACTGATTATCCGATAACGAGCACTTTGATAGTTTAAGTGTGTCAATCTTACGATGTTCCACGCATAGGGACCATGGGCAAATATTACATGCACAAGCTATGTGTGAGCACATCTCTTATAGTCCAACAAGATCTTAGAGCATTTTCTCGATCACAGGCAAGATTGTAACTTCTATAACTTCTACCAACAGTTTTCAAACAAAGGCAGAAAATAGAATCATTTTAATGTCCCAGCGTTAGCAATGAACAAATCCGTCTGTTTTGCACTGTGCAACATTTCCTTACTGAATTAATAATAATAATAATAATGATAATAAGTAGGCATTTATATAGCGTCTTTATATAGCGCCTTTATCCAATGTCCAAAGGCACTTTACAACAATAAAAATCAATATTAAAAAAGAATAAAAGCTATAAGAAATGCTATCAATAATAACTATACTTGAACAAATAAGTCTTAAGCTTAGATTTAAACACATTCACATTAGGGCTTAACTTTATACCTAGTGGCAAATTATTCCATAATTTAGGAACTACAACGGAAAAAGCTCTACCACCATAACTCTTGAGATTGTACCGAGGAACATTTAAAAGAATTATCAGATGATCGAAGTCGCAGGAATGTAACGCTCAAGCATACCACATAAATACAGGGGGGCTAAACCGTTGAGAACTTTATAAGTTAGGAGCAATATCTTGTAAACTATACGCTGCTCAATTGGCAGCCAATGAAGCTGACGTAACAATAACGTAACTGGGTCGTATTTACGACCACCAACAGCCAACCGAGCAGCACAATTTTGAACCATCTGCAACCTCTTAGAGCAATTGTCAATTGAGTGTCGTAAAAGCAAAACCAAAGTAATTACTTTGGCCAATCAAAAACGACGCAGAGAATCCATGAAACCAATCAAAACTCGAAGTAATTGCACGTAGCCGACACAAAGCGCGGGAAATGTGCACGCGAGAGCCACGATTGGTTTTGGTTTCACTTCTGACTGGTTGAAAAAGTGGCGATTGCGACAAATATCGCTTAATTCTAGTAATATTCCTAATGTGAAAAAAAAGCAGATTTACAAATAGCAGTGACGTGAGACTCAAGTGTCATGTTGTCATCGAAGACGGTTCCCAAATTTCTCGCGAATGAAGTAGGTACTACATGCTCATCGCCAACAAGTAAAAGATCAAGCTGTGGGTGAGGGCGGTGTCGCGCTCCAATGACTAGCACCTCCGTTTTACTATTATTAAGCTTAAGCTTATTAGATAGCATCCACTTATTTATATCACTAATGCAGGCCTCAATGCAGGAAACAGTTAAATTTCACGGGATGTGTTTTCACTTCTATGCGGACGACACCCAAATTTATCTTTCATTTGAGTCATCTTCGACGGTTGACAAACTTTGTGCTATGTCCCCGAACGGTGACGTGTACAGTAAATACAAAATAGGTCCTAAGACTGAGCCTTGAGGTACACCACAAAAAAGACCTCGACTAGTGGACTTTCCCTCCCGAACCATCACAAACTGCTTTCTATTAGTGAGGTAAGATTTAAACCAGGAAAGTGCGATGACGTGACAATCGCTGCAAAAGAATAGAATGATCAACGGTATCAAACGCTGCAGATAGATTTAACAAAACAAGGATAACAGAGCGGCGACTATCAATAGCTCGCAGGATATCATTTTGAACTCTAAGCAAAGCCGTTTCAGTACTATGCAATTTCTTGTATGCAGACTGGAAAACTTCACCTAGATCATTATTCAAAACATAGCTAGTTAACTGATGAGCAACAGCCTTTTCAATTAATTTGGAAGTAAACATTAAATTCGAAACCGGTCGAAAATTCAGTACTAAAAAACTCAAAGTCAGAATCCACCTTCTTCAATAAAGGGATCAACAGCGCTTCCTTGTGAACGTCCGCAACAGTTCCTGTCTCCAACGAAAGATTGACCATTTTAGTTATCACGGGTAGAAGGTCAGGAAGGCAGAATTTGAGCACACACACAGGAACTGGATCCAAAGCACACGACTTTATAGAATCAGCCTTGATAAGATGTTTCACTTGTTCAACCGACACCTCTTCAAAGCTGGTCAACTGAAAAGGACCGTGGACTGAGTCTGAGAGGAAAGGTGCCGCATCACAAGCGTCGCTAGAGAGGTTCAAGTTACGGATATCTACAATTTTGCTATTAAAGAAATCTGCGAACCTCTCGACTAAATCCTCATACACAGGTTTCTTGACGTGAAGCCGACGTCTAACACAACCGTGATCTGACATAACATCCGTAGAATCAATGACAAAGTTGGAGACAATCTTATCTGAAGAGATAGGTACTTGGTGTCTCTTTTTCTATTGTTTCAAATTTTTTTTAAACAAGGTATAAAACGTTCAGTAATTATACAATTACCCTAACCTAACCCTAACGCTAGCCTTACTGACAAAGAAAGGCTGTTCCACAAGATTGGGGCTTCAACCATAAACGAGCCATCAGCCATAGTCTTTTCGGTTCTGAGCAGCGGACTAGTTAGCAATATACCATTGTCGTTCCGACGCAGTTCATAATGTGAAGCCGGTAGGATTGAAACTAGATTCGTAAGATAGCTAGGAGCTAAACCCTGAAGTAACTTAAATGTAATAAGAAGAGTCATAAAATCTATACGCAAACGCACTAGTAACCAATGAACAGTCCCGAAGCAACGGGGTAATGTAACAATACTTAGGCGTGCAGTAAGCTAACCATGCACTTGCATTCATAACTCTTCGAGGTTTGCTTATTTGATATTCCGAAACACCATATAATAAGCTATTTACAATAGTACAATAGTACAGCCTATCGCAATCGCTTGTTTAACGCCATTTATTGCAACGCTGGCATCACCAGATGGAACACTTTAAACGTTGCTGAAATTTTAGCCCGGTTACTTGATTGTAATATTCTTATTTGACAGCCGCTCCTCTTCTTTGGTTGCCATCGACCGAAATATGGGCAGAAGAGGAAGAAAATGTCACCATCTCCTGCAATGCTACTGGTCAGCCGCAGCCAAGTGTCACATGGTCCAAATCAGTGGGTAGTTTGCCAGTCGGAAAAACAAAGATGACAGAGGGATACTTAATAATATACAATGTGGCAAAGAAAGATAGAGGAATATACATTTGTAAGGCGCTCAATATTTTGGGATCGACAACAGCAGTGTTTCAACTTATGGTATTTTCTCGTCTACGATTTAAAGTCCGTCCTCCAAAAGACGTAACGCCAGTGATTGGTTACAGCGTCCATCTTCCCTGTGTGGCCGAGAGCGACATGAAAACCACTATTATTTGGGCGAAGGATGACAAGCGTTCACTTCTTCTTGATTCAAATATGTTCTTGAATGGAACACTGCTTCTTCAAAATGTTAAAACATCTTACCAAGGAACTTACACCTGCAGAGCAACCAATGCTCTGACGACAATAGAAGCCAAGGTGAAACTAAACACTCCTGTTGATGCGACATCCTGCTCTGTAATACGGAAGTATGTCAGCATCCTAAGCGGAACTTACGTCATTGATCCAGATGGCCCAGGAAGTCTAGCACCATTTACAGTGTACTGCGACATGACAAACAAGAATGGTGTTGGCGTGACAGTCATCGGTCACGACAGTGAAAGCAGAACCTACGTCAATGGCTATAGCAGACCAGGCAGCTACTCACGTGACATTCATTACAAAGAAGCAAGTTTGTCTCAGCTGGAAAGTCTCACCAGAATCTCTTTACAATGTGAACAGTTTATTAAGTACGAGTGCTATTATTCAGTGTTGTTTTACAATAACAATCCATACGGATGGTGGGTGTCACGGGATTCTGTTAAGATGACGTACTGGGGTGGAGCGTCAGTCGGTGGTAAGTGCGCATGCGGGATGACCAACTCTTGTGCAAACCCCAGTTATGGATGTAACTGCGATAAGAACGACAATGTATGGCGTGAAGACAGTGGTCTCCTCACTGACAAGACACGCCTTCCAGTCAAACAACTCAGGTTTGGGGATACCGGCGGAGGTGCTCATGGTTACCATACACTAGGTAAACTCAAGTGCTATGGCCTACTGTGAACGTGAGGAAGATGACGTCACAACCAAAGTTCATGGAACAATTTATTTTAAAGTGCCACTGTGACCAAAAAATAATTTATTATTTTTCTTTGGATTTCAAAACTATGTTAACTAAACAATAAGCGACCAAAGTTTTGAGCCTTGATTTCAAAAAGACACCTGTTTATTTTAGCTGGAATTTTCCGATTTAATGGTCCACCATTACGAATTCTAAGATCTTGAGAGAGCTAGATCGAGAAGAAAATGACGTCAAAACCTCACCAGTTTAAGAATGCAATGCAATGTACGCCGCAGAATTGATATGCAGTAAGGGAGTTTTCAGGCTTTTAAACTCGCTGAAATTTTCCATGGATCCAGCCCTCTGAGGTCCAATCGGTCAGTTTTGAACGTGAGGTATGGTGGACGCCGTGATCCCACTCAAAGTAAATTGCCTTTGGATTTTGCCAGTTAGGTGTAAAGCAAACACACTTTCAAAATCTGAAGAAAGAAAAGGAAGTGAGTTTTTTATCACAGGTACACTTTAAATCTACACGTCTAATTTTACCTATATCTATGGAAGTGCAACAATGAAAAACGTGAATTCAACAAAATATTGAGGATCCTGCGCTGGAGGTCAGATGAAGGACAAGTTGTCTTATGAGCGACTGAAAGGAAGAAACTCATGAAACATTGCTTGCGTCTTGTTTCATATTATGTGATACATCGTTACATACTGCTGCTGTGGCAGGAACCGTAAATATGAGGGACACTGCAAATCATTAATCCTCAACAACGAAACTGTATCAGATTTCAACTCGGTGGTAAGCACGTGTTTTCAGAACACAAGTCGAAAACTTAAGTCTCAAATTAACCGATTTTAAGTATAAATATTTTGTGGAAACGCTTTTCTTTCCAGCAGATTCACCAAGTGAACGAAACTTGCTTTTCAAAATGAAACTCATTTTCACTTAGTGAAATTTACCTCATAAACTCCAAAGACTTTTATCGTACTCGAAGATCTAAGCAAATGTATGTTAATCATAAATCGAATCGAATTTTAAGAATCATTGTAAATTATGCACTGATTATCCGATAACGGGCAATTTGAAACTGCGAGTGTGTCGATCTTACGATGTTCCAAGGGACCTTGGGCAAAAGTGACATGCATAAGCTTTCTAAGCACATCTGTTATAGTCTAACTAGACCTTAGGGCATTTTCTCGGTCACAGGAAAGACTGCATGTGACTTCAATAACTTCTGCCAACCGTTTTCAACTCATCGGCAGAAAATAAGCATGATTTTAATGTCCCAGCGTTAGCAATACACTAATTCTCACTTTTGCACTGTGTATGACTGCCACGGTATCATTACTTCACTGATTTACTTGTGTCACTCCCGTGTGCGCAGGGATAATTTTTGTTGTTACTCCTCAAGGCCGTAACTGTTAATTAAAGTAAGACGAAGAATGGTATTTTTTATTCTAAACGAGTTCTGTTATCTACTGATTTATCTGCAAAAGCATTGGTATTCTCTTAGCTTTTGTCTTTCTCTTTGTGTCAAAAACGGAGATTATAGCCAAAAAAATTAAAGTCAAAGAAAACTGATGTAGCGTGTGCTTTTTCAGATCGAAGCTTGTGCTTTAAAACAAACCTTGAATTTTCCACTTTAATAATACACCCATTTTCATAGTGATTTCACGACTTATGACAGAATGTGCGCTTGTGCAATAAGGCGAAATTATCCGTAGTAGCTAAAGGTGAACCGATTTTATGTAACTCGTAATATATCCTTAACATGCTTCGTATAACCTATGGCACTTTTCGAGTCAAGAATGGAGAAATTCATTTCGATCAATAAACGGAAGAATCAAGACATTGTTACAACAGGTAATGTTCATCTGTCATCAGGGTTATGCAATCGCTTTAAATGTTCTCACGTCTCTCTGTCTCACGCATTGACTCGTGCAATGGATTAAAGATGCCTATAAGAATCATTCTGAATATACGTGTTCCGTGTTAGTGAACCGCGCTTGATACATCAAGATTTTGAAAACTTTTCATCTGAAGAGACAAAGTGACCAAGTTTTCTACAACATTATACGAATATACCCTTACCCTTGAACCCCATCTTTTAGTTATTACGTCAGTCAGGGGAACTCTATAGTTGCTGCATAAATGAATATGATATTCATATGTACAGTAACCATAGTCTAATAACATAACAGAAGTCTAATGAGTGCCTGATTTTACCAATTCTACCCATCTGCATCACCTTAGCAACCAAATAATTGTAAAGATTACACGATAAATGCATCTGAGAGGTTTTTAACAGAAATTATGAACCATCACCCTAAAATAAAGCATTTCTATTTCTCTCATCTGCAGTATTAGGTCAGTTGCCAACAACGTGTTTGCTGTCTACAACTGTGCAAATATTATAAGGTCAGGGGGAATCATCAAACGTTACTTTAAACTTGTGTTATCTATTTATCTTGTACATCATTATTATGAAATGATTATGGCGCCCATTGGCAGTAGATTACGTTTGAGGATATTTCGTAGTGTCCGACTTGATCTTGGAGTATTCCCTCGATCACCCGCAAAACCCTGATTCAACGTTGGCCTCAGTAGAATAGGGAGCTTTAGCAACGACAACGGCGACGGCAACGAGAACGTCACAAATGTGCATATTTAGTGGGCAAAAACAATAGCTTTGCACGCCCTGCACGTGCGTTTTTCATTTTTGTCCCTTTCTTTGCCGTCGTCAGCAAAGCAACAACGTGAAATTACCAAGTTTGAAGTGTTATGGAGAACGTCAGCACCTGGAGATAAATTTTCATTTTTCTCCCCTAAATTAAGCGCCGCTCGTAACGGTTTCATTCCTGAGGGACTGAAACACCTTTGTCATATTAAAAGGCTTGGAATAGTCGCGAAGTGATCGCAATAACGTGAATTTATGTTTTTACATGACGTTCTCGTTGCCGTTCCCGTCGTCGTTGCTTAAGCTCCCTAATAGGGAGCTTACGAAACGACGACGCCGACGGCAACGACGACGCTACAAAACAGTAGCTTTATTGAGCAAAAACAATGGCTCTGCACGCTCTGCACGTGCGTTTTACATTTTGGTACATTTCTTTGCCGTCATCTCCTAAATGACGACGTGAAATGACCAAATTCAAGGTTCAGTGGAGGACTTTAGCACATGACGATGAATTTTCAGTTCTCTCTCTACGCTTCCAACCGAGTCATACCAGTTTAATTCCTCGACAGTTACTACACATTTTTAGCGCGAAACGACATGAAATAGTTTCGTAGTGATATGAATAATGCGAACTTGTATTTTTAAATGAAGTCCTCGTAGCCGTCGTCGTCCTCGTTTCGTAAGCTCCCTAATTTGATGAGGACGACGACGCTGCCAACAAGAACGTCGTCTAAATATGTTATTTCCCGTTATGGAAATAATTTCTTCATTATCCCAAATTGTTCGGAATGGAAAGTATGAGTCAACATTGCAGGAATAAAATTGGCATGAACGGTGTCGTTGTTTGGGAAGAAAGTTAAAATGTTTCGTCAGGTTCTCACGTCCTCTACACAGCCTCAAAGTTGGTCAATTCACGTCGTTGCTAGGACGAGGACGGCACAGAAATGCACAAAAATGCACAACGCACGTGCAGGGCGTGCAGAGCTATTGTTTTTGTTCATTAAACCCATTGTTTTGTGACATTCTCGTAGCCGTCGTCGTTCTTGCGCAAGCTCCCTACTCTCATTCGTAGCCGTCCTTCGGAATGTCACGCAACGCTCCCCCCAAAGGAACGAGTGCTCGCATCCAAGCCACATTCCTTTCCTTGTATGAGCCAATGATGGTTAGGGTTCATTTTTAGGAACCTTCTCGCGCCATTTAAGATTTGTCCAATCAGAGCATGTTTTTTATCTGGGCATACTTGAAAAAATCAAGATGGCGGTACAAGAAGAAGGCTTTCATGTAGTGTCGTCAAAGTTCAAACTTTCCGAGTTTAGTGCTCCGCAAATGCTAGTAATTCGAAATCTAGTTGTGGAGAAAGAAGATCTAGATCTATGTATTAACTTGCCTACTGGATCCGGAAAATCTTTAATTTATCAGGGTCTCCCGCTAGTGTTTGACCACGTTCCGCAGAGGAATGATCACACAGTTACTGTAGTGGTCGTTTCATCATTAATAAGTCTCATCGAGGATCAAGTTAAGTATTTGCAAAGTCTTGGATTTTCAGCCGTCAACATTCCCTCCGATTGTGAAGTTGACCCTTCGAAAATAGGGAAAGGAGAATGTTCCATAGTATACGGCTCACCGGATGCACGGCTTACTAACGAACGCTGACGATGTATGTTGAACACGAGGTGTCCTCAAGAAAAATTTGTGCTATTTCTGTCGACGAAGCTCATGTCATAAGGCAATGGGAAGTTTGTTTTCCCTTTTTTGTAACAGGCAGGCTTTTCTCGCTTTCCGCTTTTTCATAAACAGCAAAATGTTTTAGCAAGTTGAACGGCAAACATGAACGGCATCCATGAACGGCATCCCGGCAAGCAGAATTACGCGGTTCAAATTCGTTCCATTGCAATTTATACTAAATTTTCGAATTACGGTTGTTTCGCCCAAAAGCCTGTTCGCCCGACGGAGATCCGCCCGATGATACCAATCAATGATACTAACAACCTTAGGACAAGGAACGTGAATGTCGCTTATTAATTTTTCGATTCCTCGCGAAAGATTCCTTATTCATGAAAACCACGCGAACCGTGAGTTATATTTTGAGTGGTTAGTCAAGGAGTTGAAAGTGAAAGGTCATTTATTGTCAAATTATAAATCAATGCAATATTATATACGAAATGATCAAAGACATGCTTGGAAAGCATATTTATCATGGACCTCATAATGATCCAACTAATGTACTTGTTGAAATGCTACACTCATGTACACCATCAGCAAACAAAGAAAAAATTCTACTCTCCTTTCAATCAGTGACTGGAACAATTCGTTTGTTGCTTGCGATAATTACATTTGGAATGGGGATGGATTGCAATGGAGTACATAGAGTGATCCACCATGGGCCAGCCAGAAATGTAGAGGCATACATGCAGGAAACTGGGAGAGCTGGCAGCTCAAAGTCCTGTATACATTTTGTACCATGGATTCCTTCTTACCCATGTTGATGGCCATATGAAACAGTATGTTAAAACTAATACTTGCAGAAGAAAGGAGATGCTTAAACACTTTCATTACAACAACTGGCAGTTTCGTTGGGGCTGGGGGAGCGTTGCGTGACATCCCAAAGGACGGCTGCCAAGGAGACTATCTTACGCATGATCGTCAAAAATTCACTGAATTCGCTAGCTACGTTATATACATACAAGGGGTCCCGTATTCAAATTGAAGTGCTCCCCACCCCCATGTAAAGAGGTTGAGGGAATGAGTTGGTCAACTACAGCTCTCAATTTGGGCTTCTTTTACCTCAGGGTGGACATGTAGATTCACAAGTACTTTGAAACCCTTACATTTGGTCGGATAACACTCATTGAGATCAATTTCATCCACAATCCGCTTTAGTTTTCTTTTTGTTCCTGGGAAAAATAAAACACTGGGAATTCAATGAACGAAGTTTTGCCGACAGAGTGTTTTTCAACTAAGCTACTTGAGTGATGAAAATATTATTAATGCGTGGCAGTTTAACCTCAACAGTAATTTGTAATTTTCTTGAAGGCAAAAGAACAACTGCCTGACTTCTTACGCGCCGTTAAAAACGCTTGAGAGCGTTTACCGGTGTGGAGCAGTAGATTGGAGTTTAGCATTTAGAAGAAAATGATTTGCTATACTCGATTATCGATTTGGCTTCTGAAAACGAGGAACAACATTGTCTATCCTTGCTTTAACAAAGAGTATTCGGCTTGCTATTGACCGTCTTAATAAGCAGGGATCCGGCTTCATGACTATTGCTCGCCGGAGTCAAAAGAACTTCATACAAACTAAGACGGAAAGGGCTATCCCAAGTGAAACCAAATC
This sequence comes from Montipora foliosa, assembly GCF_036669935.1. Lineage (NCBI taxonomy): Eukaryota > Metazoa > Cnidaria > Anthozoa > Scleractinia > Acroporidae > Montipora > Montipora foliosa. Next base: position 9,584,133 of record NC_090878.1, on the reverse strand, counting down.
TTCAGTTAAAAGCTGAGACAACTGTACGTTTTCTTTAAGAAAAATGTAGATTGAAATTTACCAAAGAGCAAGTTTAAAACAAAGTTGATTGTGAAATTTTAAATAATAAGTTGTGTTAAAATGTGGTAGGAACGGATCACTTTTGTTCACTTCGAAAAATTTTCGGGTAAAGCAGTGATACTAAATAGACTGTGCTGGTTAAAATCAACAACGATTTGAATATCACGCTAGTTAAGCACGATAAACAAATCTCCGTATTTGCCTCAGGAAAGAGTGTTATGGGTTATATCACAATCAGGATGGCGAGATCATGGCAGAGACGTCTGTTTCCTAGGTTAGGAAACTTGACGACCCTAGTTTAACTGCAAAGTAGCATGAACCTCCTACAGCTTAGTAGCAGAGAACCCGAGCTAGTAAATGGAGGGTCGTGGATTCCAATTTTTTCCGAGAATCCCCGAGTCACCACCGAAAAGACACATCGCTCAATTTCATTCACCGGAGCTAACATCTCTTGCTGTACAATCACGAATATGCTCCATTTTGACTATTTAGCTCCTAGCAGTATGGCGGGACGATTGTCACATGAACCTCGTTTAATGGACTGGGCTCCCATGAGTCCCCTATAGCTCAGTAGCTGAGCATCCGAACTTGTCATCGGAAGGTCGTAGGTAAATCGACTCCTGCAAAGGAGCACTCGGATTTTTTCCGAGTATCCCCAAGTCACCACCGAAAAAAACGAATACCTTCATTTCATTCACCGGGGTTAACATCTAACGTCTCTTGCAGTACAATCGCGAATGTGCTCCATTTTGACTATTTTAATAGCTCTAGCAGTATGGCGGGACAATTGTTACATGACCTTCGTTTAATGCCCTGGGCTCCCACGAGTCTCCTATAGCTCAGTGGTAAAGCATCCGAACTAGTAATCGGAAGGTCGTAGGTTAATCGACTCCTGCCAAGGAGCACTCGGATTTTCCCGATCATGTGCTATAGCTCAGGGCCCGGTTGTTCGAAAGCCGATTAACTTAATCCAGGATTAGCGTAAACTTGGGTTTAATTTTTCAACTTTTCGGTGCAAGTTTCTTTTGGTTATTTTTGGTTTTCAAGATTGACTTTCTCTAACGTAAAATTTTGCCAAATATCAGCGTTGTAAAACATTTGGGAATAGAGAAATAAACTCCTTGCTAAACTTTTAATCTGCGGTTAGCGTTAATCAGCTTTCGAACAACCGGGCCCAGAAGTTGAGCATCCGAACTTGTCATCGGCGGAAGGTTGAAGGTTAATCGACTCCTGTAATTAAAGGAGCACTTGGATTTTTTCCGAGTATCTCCAAGTCACCACCTCTTCATTTTCGACAAAAAAATTGAAGACTTGTTTAAAACTGCTTTTAGTCAACAATCATAGTTTAAATTTCTTTTTTAATTATTATTTGATTTCATTTTTTATTAATTTTTTTTTAATTTTTAATTTTTTTATATGATTCATTTCATATACCATTTCATCATTAATTTGTAATTTTTTAATTATGGAGTGGATACTGTAAAGCGCTGTGAATTAGTCGATTTAGCGCAACATAAATGCTTATTATTATCATTGTCATTGTCATTGTCATTGTCATTGTCATTGTCATTGTCATTGTCATTGTCATTGTCATTGTCATTGTCATTGTCATTGTCATTGTCATTGTCATTGTCATTGTCATTGTCATTGTCATTGTCATTGTCATTGTCATTGTCATTGTCATTGTCATTGTCATTGTCATTGTCAGTGTCATTGTCATTGTCATTGTCATTGTCATTGTCATTGTCATTGTCATTGTCATTGTCATTGTCATTGTCATTGTCATTGTCATTGTCATTGTCATTGTCATTGTCATTGTCATTGTCATTGTCATTGTCATTGTCATTGTCATTGTCATTGTCATTGTCATTGTCATTGTCATTGTCATTGTCACTGTCACTGTCACTGTCACTGTCACTGTCACTGTCACTGTCACTGTCATTGTCATTGTCATTGTCATTGTCATTGTCATTGTCATTGTCATTGTCATTAAAATCGTCATTGTCATTGTCATTGTCATTGTCATTGTCATTGTCATTGTCATTGTCATTGTCATTGTCATTGTCATTGTCATTGTCATTGTCACTGTCACTGTCACTGTCACTGTCACTGTCACTGTCACTGTCATTGTCATTGTCATTGTCATTGTCATTGTCATTGTCATTGTCATTGTCATTGTCATTGTCATTGTCATTGTCATTGTCATTGTCATTGTCATTGTCATTGTCATTGTCATTGTCATTGTCATTGTCATTGTCATTGTCACTGTCACTGTCACTGTCATTGTCATTGTCATTGTCATTGTCATTGTCATTGTCATTGTCATTGTCATTGTCATTGTCATTGTCATTGTCATTGTCATTGTCATTGTCATTGTCATTGTCATTGTCATTATCATTATCATTGTCATTGTCATTGTCATTGTCATTGTCATTGTCATTATCATTATCATTATC
>NC_090878.1:9526617-9576617 GCF_036669935.1 Montipora foliosa | reverse complement strand
AGCTTCAGCTAATCTGACTGTTCAGTGTAAGTTGCCTTTGTCATTTATGTTTCGTCACTATCCTTTCAGGATCTAATTCATTGTAAAATCGATTGTTTCAGGCTATTTACTGCAACATAATCAATGTGGTATCGATTTAAAAAGTTTTTTATTCTATGGTAGCAACATTTTATACATTAACTTGACTGTACTTTTTTTAACAGTCAATCCTCGGCTTTTCTTGCCATCCACCGAAATGTTGGCAGAAGAGGCACAAAATGTCACCATCGCTTGCAATGCCACTGGTCAGCCGCAGCCAAGTGTCACATGGTCCAAAGCATTTGGTAGTTTGCCAGTCGGAAAAACAAAGATGACAGAAGAAAACTTAATAATATACAATGTGTCAAAGAACGATAGAGGTATTTACATTTGTAAGGCGGTGAATATTCTAGGAACCACAACAGCAGTGGCTCAACTCACAGTATTTTCTCCTCTGCGCTTTAAAGTTCGTCCTCCCAACAAAGTTACAATTCCTTCATTTGGTTCAACTGTTCGATTGCCATGCGCTGCCGAAAGTGAACTTAGAACCACTATCACGTGGACCAAGGACGGCAAGTCTTTACTTTCCTCGTATTACAATGGAACCCTCGTTCTTGAAAACATAAAGAAATCTCATGTAGGATCTTATACCTGCAGAGCCACAAATGCACTGACAACAATACAGGCAAATGTGAAAATAGAAATTCCAACATCCTGCGCTGAAATACGGAAGTACGGCAGCAGTTTCAGCGGAAATTACATCATTGATCCAGATGGCACAGGACGTCTGAAACCATTTACAGTATATTGCGATATGGCAGACAAGAATGGTGTGGGAGTGACAGTTATAAGTCACGACAGTGAAAACAGAACCTACGTGTACAATGGCAGAAGTTGGGGAGCCCGAGGTAGCTATTCACGTGACATTCATTACAAAGGAGCACGTTTGTCTCAGCTGGCGAGTCTCACCAGAGTCTCTTCACATTGTGAACAGTTTATTAAGTACGAATGTTATGATTCACGGTTGCTCGACGATAACTATCCATACGGATGGTGGGTGTCACGTGATTCTCTTAAGATGACGTACTGGGGTGGCGCGTCAGTCAGTGGTAAGTGCGCATGCGGGATGACCAATTCTTGTGCAAACCCCAATTATGGTTGCAACTGTGATAAAAACGATCGTGTATGGCGTGAAGACAGCGGTCTCCTCACAGACAAGACACGCCTTCCAGTCAAACAACTCTGGTTTGGGGATACCGGCGCAAACAACCAAGGTTATCATACACTTGGTAAACTGAAGTGCTATGGCATAGTGTGAACTTGAAAAAGATGACGTAAAAGCCAAAGTTCATGAAACAATTTACTTTAAATCTACATGTCTAATTTCACCCAATCTAATATATCAAATTTATCCAACCTATACCTATCGAAGTGCAACAATGAAAAACGTGAATTCAACAAAATCTTTAAGGGTCCTATGCTGGAGGTAAAACGAGACAGGTCAGTGTCTTTTGAGCGGAAGAGAGAAACTCATGAAACATTGCTAGTGTCTTGTATTTAATACTACGTGACACACCGTTACATACTGCTGCTGTGGCAAATTTAGTCATTGATAAAATGGTTTGAGGGACACTGCAAATCATTAATCCTCAATTGACATAATGAAATTACACTAACAGTTGATCAGATTTTAGCTCGGTGGTAAGTAGGTGTTTTCAACGTAAGTGTCAAATTTTAATCCAATTTAGAATAAATGCTTTCGGGAAACCGTATTTTTCCTTGTCAGGTTCACTAAGTAAACGAAACTTTTTTTTCAAAATGAAACTCCTTTCAACAAGGGAAATTTACCTAGTAAATTCCAAAGATTTTTTTGACTTCGATCGGACTCTGAAGATCTCGATTGTTTCTATGTAAATGTATGATCGTTTTAAATGGAATCGAGTTTAATCATTATAAATTATGCACTGATTATCAGGTGGCGGGTACTTTGAAAATGCGAGTGTGTCGATATTACGATGTTCCAAGCATCACTTAAGCATAGGGACCATGGGCAAATATTACATGGACAAAAACTATGGGCACATCTCTTACAGTCCAGCAAAATCTTAGTGCATTTTCTTGGTTACAGGCGAGACTGTGACTCCTATAACTTCTACCAAAAGTTGTCAAGTAGTCGACACAAAATAGGCATCACTTTAATGTCCCAGCGTTTACAATGCACTAATCCTCTGTTGTGCGCTGTGCATCATAGAGCGAATTTCAATCGAGTGTCGTAAAACCAAAACCAAACTAATTACTTTGGCCAGTCAAAAAGGACGGAGACAATCCGCTAAACCAATCAAAACTTGAAGTAATTACACATAGCCGACGCCGAGCTCGGGAAAATGTGCACGCGCGAGCCGCGATTGGTTTTGCTTTCACTTCTGATTGGTTGGAAAAGTGGCGCGAGAACTTTGAACCAATCACTGAGTGAAGTAATCATTAACAAAAGCAATTCGCTAATTACTTTCCACAACCAATTGAAAACCGCTCTAATTATTACTTTACTGTATTACTCGCGCCATTGCCGCGCGCTCAGGGATAATTTGGCGGAAAATTCTTCTTATCACTCCTCAATTAAGGCCGTAAATATTAATAGTAATTAAAGTAAGACGAAGAATGGTTTTTTGATTCTAAACTAGTTCCGTAATCAACCGATTTATCTTCAAAACCAGTAAAGTAAGTAAAGTAATAATAGTCTTTATTACCACAAGATAAAAGTACATATCTTTTGTTACATTCTAATCGCCTTTACACTCAATAAAAATCTACGCTAAAAATTAAACTAGTTAAACTACAAATGAATGATATAAAAACTACGTAGAAACTACAGTCGTGTTCCCATGGCTCTTCTCTTCCTCTTCGTACGGAAAAGAAAGATGACAGCAGAGAAAAAAATCCATCGAAACAAACAAAGTTCATGCTTTCTCAGATCGAAGCCCGTGCCTTAAAACGAACCTTGAATGTTCCATTTTACATACACCTATTTTCATATTTCACGAATTATGACAAAAAGTGCGCTTGTGAAATACGGCGAAATTATTCTTGGTAGCTAAAGATGACACGATTTTATATAACTCGTAACATCCTTAGTGTGCTTCGTATAACCTAATGGTAGAATTCGTTTGGATTAAAAAATGGAAGAACCAGGACAAGTTAAAAGAATATTTTATACAGCCATTAATAATTTTGAAACTTTTTATTTGAAGAAGCAAAGTGACCGAGTTTCCAACAACATTAATTGTGAAATATATCTTTACTCTTCAAGCCCATCTCTTCAGTGGTAATTAAGTCAGTACTATTAGGGAACACTATGATGGTTGCTGTAGATACAAATACGATATTCATATATACACCAACCATAGTGTTATTTTATGAGTAGTATAAATAAATGAGAGCCCGACTTTACCAATGCTAACCATCCGCATCCCCTTTGCAATCAAATAATTAAGAAAATTACGTACATGCAGGATAAATCCATCTGAGAGATTTGTAACAGAAATTATAAAGCATCATCCTCAGGTGAGGATTTCTATTTCTCTCATCTGCAATTATTAAGTCAGTTGTAAGCAACGAGTTATATATGCTTGATGTAATTGTGCAAATATAAGACCAAGGGGAAATCATCAAACGTTGCTTTTGTCTTATTTAAGATGTACACCTTTCCAGATTGATTATGGCGGCCATACGCAAATATCATTTTCGTCAATAGCTTACGTTTGAGGGTATGCCGTAGTGTCCGACTTGATCTTGGAGCCGGCATTTCGTCGATCATCCGCAAAACCGAGATTGAAACACTGGCCCAGTGTCGGCCAGGCCTCGGTAGAACTTGATGACATCGAGGTTGCAATACGCATGCGCTGTATTTCCACCATCAACCTTGCGTTACAATAACAACCTCCTCTCGTTCGCTCCAGGCGATAAGAAGAGGAGAAACCCTGGGAACGACTCATGAAACAATGCCTGTGAGACCAAGCAACGCAACGAGCCTTTTTGCGCATGATTGTCGAAAATTCTCTGAATTTGCTTACTATGTGACTATGTTATGGGGCCCCATATTGGAACTGAAGTGCTTCCCGCGCTCGCTCCATGTGAAGTGGTTGAGGGAATAAGTTGCTCAACTATATCGTTCAATTTGGTCTTTTTGTACCTCAGGGTGGACATGTCGTTTTCACAAGTACTTCAAAACGCTTAATTAACGTACCGGTTTCTATGGTAGCTTGCCAGATTAACCTTCTCCGCCTCCCCGTGACGATTGCATTCCGACTTGGCAGCAAGAAATCTTTTGTCAGATAACACCCTTTGAGATCCATTTAATTCAATATCCGCTGTAGTTTTGTCATCGTCCCTGGGAAAAATAAAAACACTGGGAATTCAATGCGCGAAGGTTTTTCGACAAAGTGCCTAATTGTGATGAAAATATTATCAGTGAATGGGAGTTAAATTCAACATTACATGTATTTTTCTTAAAGACAAAAGAACAACTGGAGTTTTGCGCGCTTTTAAGAAAGCTTTGAAAGCGCTGACCAGAGCAGAGCAGAGCAAACGAAAAAGAAGCTTTATTGCACTGTATTCTTGCCTTAATATTAACTAAACAAATAGAGTACTGGCTGCCTGGAATAACCCTAAGAGATAGCGGAGCCAGCCAGCCGGGTAACTTATTAATGGCAACTGTTGATTACAATAAATTAAATTACAGGTCAGCCAGAAGGCACAAACACACATACAGAAACATGTACAGAATACAGAGAGACATAGACAGCAAAAAGGGAACTGAAGTATATAAATACACAGTATAAACATGAATTAATATAACGACTAGAACTTAGAATTACATTTTTCGAAGCCCGGCTATAGTTCGATAAACTAAAGTAAAACCAAAGTTCATAGAAATAGTTCCTATAAAGAGATAACACTAGATTACAAGGAACTGAGATGAATGAAATGACAAAACTTAGCAAAACTTACGCAAGTATAGTATCATTAGAAAATACACAACTGCCCAAAAATAAAACCATTCCTAATAGTCTAAAATAAGATTAAGTTTAATCCAGTCCTAAATTTAGAAAAAGAAAGGGTTTTCGTACACTGCTTCAAAGAATTCCAAACATTTTAAAGCAATTCTTGTGTTGTAGCTGTCTGTTTTTAACCAGACAGAGGGTAAAAATCTACCAAAACAAGATCAGGCAACTTGACAATGAAAAAAACTTTTGAAAATTGGACTGGAATACTCATCGAATTTAGAAAACACTACCCAGACCTCGATCGTCTGGGTAGAACTCAGTTCTCTCTGGACAATCGAGGTCGTCTAAATCGCCCGGGTAGTTGGCGATTGTCTGAGTAGTGTTTCCATATAATCGTCCCTATCGCCTCTGAACAATATTTCTCAAATCATTAACAATTCATAACTCGAGTCCACCAATCAACAGCTGTATACCACGACACGTGGATGCGGTTTGGATGCCTGAAAAACTAGATGAAAATCTTCTAAAGATTTGGATACAGTGTCCAAATGTCTACTAATTCACGAAAAAAACCATGTGATATGAAAAAATTAATTCTAACTAAATAACCTCTCACGCAACAGAAATTTGAACGCTTTAAGCCGCCAACAATACTGTAAAGCGACTTATTTTGAATCTCCTACACGAACTTGGATAGCCGGTAGTTTCATGCTTTCAATGCTTTCAGTCAACTCTTGCACATTCACCTCTGAACAGTCCGTCTGGCTGAATAATTCATATCTTGAGCGCTCCTTGGTCTTGCCATTCTCGAAAAATCTATAACGCCCACTTGTTCTTGTAAACCGCAGATTTCGGAACAGAAATGATAACACACTAGTTTTCCTCGTCGAAAGTTTTGCCGAAACCTTGAACATGACTCATCCATGTTGCACAAACAACTGATTATGGTAAACACTAAATTAAATTGGACAACTCCCAAATGACACATTCCATCCAAACTGTTTTTATCACATATAGCTATTGTTTAATTAACGAGACGACAAAACAATAATAAATAACAATAGCTGGCCACTCGTTTAAGAAGCTATACCAAAACCTCGTGCTTCGTGCCTCATCGGGGTATCCAGACACCTCGAAACAATAAACGCACTCAGCCTTCGGCCTCGTGCTTTTATCTGTTTCTCGGGAGTCTGAAAACCCCGACAAAACACTCAAACTCGTTTTTATTTTGTTTCCTCAGAGACGAAACGTACCTATTTTGACTTCAGGGTGAACTGTTTATAGTGGCGGATCAAACTAGAGTTTGTAATTGAAAATCTTCCCTCTAATAGCAAATATGTTGTTTGTTCAATAAAATTTTTGTCATGAAAGGTTTTGTGAGACTTTTTGTCTTTATGGATTGATCCTGTTGGAACTAATTTGCATATGTGGGTTGATATTTGATATGAGAGTTGTTTGCATAAAGATGACAAGACTTTTTAGCCATTTTGTATTTCAAGTCTTCTCTCTTGCAAATGATTAATAGGTAGCCATAGTCTTGCACGTCATGAAATATTGGTTAGTCATTGTATTGTAAAATGAAGTTTATTTGGGAAGCCAAAAATATTTCTTCAACTGGTTCCTGGTTAACCCAATTTATTGCAACTACTTACATGCCAAAATTGTTTACATTACTCATTAACACGAAGATTTGTCAACAATATATCGCTTTAATCTAACCCAAAATCATTCAGATAGTAAAAAAACTTCATATTTATTAACTATTTCCTTCGCTTTTGTGTTTGTCAGCATCATGATTTGCGATAATTCAAGTTTACGTGTTCGCAAGTTTGTTTTCGCATTTCATAGATGTTTAGATTTTCAATTACAAACTCTGTTTTGATTGGCCACTCAACCTCATCGTGTAAATAGTTCATCCTGACGTTTCGTTTCTGAGGATTTAAACAAAAAATAAGTAGTGTTTCGTTTCCGGACTGAGCAGCTCCGGGGATGATGGAGAAATACGCCGCTTTCGGGCTCGATCCCCTAGCTTCGTCCATTGTGGGAGTTACCAGGAGCACCTATTGGATTCCTAGGCTTTTTTCTCTTTTTCAATTTTTTTTATTTTCAGCATTTCTCCTAGGAAAATCCAGTTTCAGCGCATTCATTACTACCCAGCTCAGTACCCTCTGTTTTTGTGTAGCATGTCCCACAGGCAACCAAGTTTACGCTCACGGAGCGTCTACTTTCATACATACTGATTTTTTTTCTTACTGACCGACGTATTTCAAAGATTGGAAGCCATTTAAGTGCAAGAGCAACTTTTATTTATATAAACACCGCCGAATTCCGCAACGCGGCGTCATATTCAGTCTCTGTTGACAACCACATATTTTTTACTTTGTTATTACTTTACACACTCAATTTTTAATGGCATCGCAAATTTGCAGATGCTTACGATTATGAAGTATAAAAACTAGCAAAAAAATGGGACAACTTTGGTTTCAAAAATAACCTATGCGAAAATCTCATCACAAGACGCAAAGTCGTTTCCCTGTCCGTTTTTCTGGTGGGATTATTTTTGGCGACTGATTCACGGCGTTAATTGTAACTGAGAACTGTCCACCTTGGATCACTGCTCCACTAAAATAACGCTACTGACTGCTGGTGCTTTGCTGAGACTGAGCCGGGGCTCTTACTTCAAAATGTAGTTCCTCTTCCATTTTGTTTTTGCAGAAACTGAACCGAGCCGCGCGCTTGTTACCCTCCACTGCGAAGTACTATTGTTCGTGTCTCTGATTGGACGAACGATGTATTTTCATAGTCGTTTGCTTTCCCGATTGGTTGATTACGTATTTCGCACGAATTTTACGCGGGGTTTTTTTCATGTGAAATCTCTTTTCGTATGAAATGAAGCCATTTAAGTTTTCAGTATTACCGTGATTCCATACCTACTTCGCCTCTGACCAGGATCCAGAGGATCGAGTTCAAGGCAGAACAAGGTCCACTTTTATGCCCTCGCCGTTTAAGAAGAAATTAAATTTCTAGACATAATAGCCCAGCAATGCGCTACAAAAGAATCCAAAAGTGTTCTTTACTCATTTTATGGCCAACACGAGAGAGTCTTTGTAGCCTCTTGCATCTCATCTTGGTGACTTTAATTTTATTCATCATTTTTCCTTTGATGAGCAACATTTTTTGCACCCAACACAGCCAACATCGCAACATCACCTCCCTATACTCCAGTTTCTACTCCAGTAAAACGATTTCAGCTTCCAATGGGGTAACCTTGAAGAATTAAAGGTGTTGGACGAAGTGATTCCTTACTATTGCATCGAAGTGCTTCCATACAATATGAAAATCCGGCTGACCTGCGTAAATTGATATACTTCCTGTGTTACAAAATCTTAAATACAACGTATCAACAAGACTGGGTATAGAGTTTCATTTCTCAGCATAGTACATTTTGGAACATTTCGTTTGTTCATTGCTGCAATTCTTTCAAAAAAGGATCACCGCGTGATACGTAAGCCGCGAGTTTATCTTATCAAAAAAACACCAAAGTCAAAAAGTGTTGAAAAAGCCATACTAAAACCATGAAACATCAACAAGAGGACAAGCGGACCAACAGATTTGGCAGCTTGTGTTCCGCGTCTGGTTTGCTGTTGTCTCTTGTGTGTTGCTTCGCACTGATTCATGTGGAACTCAGAATACAAGAACAGCATCGACTGATATCACACTCAGTAACATCCTGTGATGAGCTCGAGACTACAATCCTACGAAAAGTACAGCAGAATTACAGAGAATGGCGAGATGATAAAGATCAATGGAGGCAAACAAGAGGTCAGTTATTCCAGGATTCTTGATATAAATATGAAATTTTTAAAGGTATTACTGTTCGTTAGTCCTGGTTTTAATTGTGAAAGCAGTTCAATATTTATAAATTTGCACCGTTTACGCCATTCAAATTCACTGGAGATAAATCAAACATAAAGTCTGTTTACTGTCAGCCGTAGTTTAGAAAAAAGCTGACATTATCATGTATCGTGGCTTTTAGCTTTGAATCATGTAACTTTTAATACTTATTTGCACTGCTAGGACAGGCATGTCAAAATGCCCTGTGGAATATTCTCAGTAGCAACCAGTAAGGTGGCGAGTATTCACTGTAGTTCCTGAATTGAGCCATAAATGCATCTGTCGAAGAAAATTCTTGATATCAATTTCATGTTTTGATGTTTTGGTTGATGACTTGAGCCATAAATGCGTCTGTCGGTGATATATCTTGATATCAATTTCATGTCTTCATAAGGTCATCAACACTCCTGGTCCAGACAAACACGAGCTTCACCCGAACAGTCACAACTGAAATCTGACCAATCAGCCTCTGATGTAAAACTGCTGATCAAACAAGAGCTTCAAACACTGCAAAACCAAATTTGTGCCAAAGGTGAAACTCTCTGCCGATCAGGGGTAAAAGGGAATAGTGGGAAACGAGGAAGACCTGGAACCCGGGGTAGACCAGGACCCCCTGGGAGACCCGGGCCACAGGGACCTCCTGGTAAACACGGCCCAGTAGGATCTCAAGGACTGACGGGCATGAAAGGGGATATGGGGATTCCTGGTAATACTGGTCCCGCGGGACCAACCGGCCCGCCGGGAGAAAAAGGAGCCAAAGGTGAACCGGGCCAGTCAATCGCGGCCCCTACTCTGTTTCAGCCTCCGAAAGAAACTACGATTAATGAAAGTCAAACAGCCATCTTGAAATGTTCAGCCAATGGAAATCCATTACCAAAAGTCGAGTGGTGTAAGCTGAATTCCTCACTTCCGGCTGAACGTCACGTGATTGAACCCAGTGGCGCTCTGATTGTGAGGGATGTTAGACCTGGAGACCAAGGAGTTTACAGCTGCAGAGCAGAGAACTTGTTGGGAAGCGCTAATGCGTCAGCTAAGCTAACCGTTCAGTGTAAGTTGCCTTTGTCACTTTTCTTTCACGCTCAATTTTGAGCCTTGAATCAAATCGATTCGACTGTTTGACGCCATTCTTTGCAACACAGAACTGAATTATTTTCTTCGAATGAGACAAACATTTTAAAGGTCACTTGCCATATAAAAGTAACTTTTTTAACCGAGCCAAATTTTAGGTCAATTACTTCATTTGTTACTTTTCTTATTCTACAGTCGCTCCTCGACTTTTATCACCATCCTCCGAAATTTGGGCAGAAGAGGAGCAAAATGTCACCATCGCCTGCAATGCTACTGGTCAGCCGCAGCCAAGTGTCACATGGTCCAAAGCAGTTGGTAGTTTGCCAGTCGGAAAAACAAAGATGACAGAGAACAACTTAATAATATACAATGTGGCAAAGAAAGATAGAGGAACATATATTTGTAAGGTGGTGAATATTTTGGGATTGACAACAGTAGTGTTTCAACTCACAGTATTTTCTCGTCTGCGATTTAAAGTCCGTCCCCCAAAAGATGTAACACCAGTGATTGGTCAGAGTGTCCATCTTCCCTGTGTGGCCGAGAGCGACTTAAAAACCGCTGTAACTTGGACGAAAGATGACAAGCATTCACTTCTTCATGATTCAAATATGTTATTGAACGGAACACTGATTCTTCAAAATGTTAAAAAATCTCACAAGGGAACTTACACCTGCAGAGCAACTAATGCAGTGACAACAATAGAAGCTAAGGTGAAACTCAACACTCCTTTTGATGCGACATCCTGCTCTGTAATACGGAAGTACGGCAGCAGCTTAAGCGGAAATTACGTCATCGATCCAGATGGCTCAGGAGGTCTGGAACCATTTACAGTATATTGCGACATGACAGACAAGAATGGTGTTGGCGTGACAGTTATCAGTCACGACACTGAAAGAAGAACGTACGTCAATGGTTATGGTAGCTATTCACGTGACATTCATTACACAGGTGCAAGTTTGTCTCAGCTGGCGAGTCTCACCAGAGTCTCTTCACGTTGTGAACAGTTTATTAAGTACGAGTGCCGTGGTTCGCGGTTGCTCAGGAATCAAATGGGCTGGTGGGTGTCGCGGAATTCTGTTAAGATGACGTACTGGGGTGGCGCGTCCGTCAGTGGTAAGTGTGCATGTGGGATGACCAACTCATGTGCAAACCCCAGTTATGGTTGCAACTGTGATAAAAACGATCATGTATGGCGTGAAGACAGCGGTCTCCTCACAGACAAGACACGCCTTCCAGTCAAACAACTCAGGTTTGGAGATATCGGCGGAGGCGACAAAGGTTATCATACACTTGGTAAACTGAAGTGCTATGGCATAGTGTGAACTTGAGAAAAATGACGTAAAAGCCAAAGTTCACGAAACAATTTACTGTAAATCTACATGTCTAATTTCACCCAACCTAATATATCAAATTTATCCATCCTATATCTATCGAAGTGCAACAAAGAAGAACGTAAATTCAACAAGATCTTTGAGGATCCTATGCTGGAGGTCAAACGAGACAAGTCAGTGTCTTTTGAGCGAAAGAGAGAAACTCATGCAACATTGTTAGCGTCTTGTATTTAATACTATGTGACACACCGTTGCATACTGCAACAGTGGCAGATTTAGTTATTGATAAAATGGTAACTGTGACAAGAATGACTATGTATGGCGTGAAGACAGCGGTCTTCTCACAGACAAGACACGCCTTCCAGTCAAGCAACTCAGGTTTGGGGATACCCATGGCTCTCAGAAAGGCTACCATACACTTGGTCAATTAAAGTGCCATGGATAAGTGTGAAAAATAGCAGGTCGGTGTAAGAAGCTAATGTTTAGAGAATTCCAAAACCATAGTGATATTTCGTTTGAATCGCTCGGACTTCATCAGCGGTGTGAATGATCAGTCTTCAACAAGTAAATATAAATAACTTTTTTAAAAATAATTTGCCCAAGTATTGCAATACAAAACAAAATACTTCATTTCAATGATATTACTATGAACGAATTCAATTAAAGTGACATTTCACACCTAGCAACAATAGAATGTTTGACCACAGTTGACTAACAAAGTTCTCCATCAATATTTGAGAGTATATTCTAACGATTCCTCTAACCGAGGCTGAGCGTCGCAGTCGTGAACAACGCAAGCTTTGTTTCCAGTACAATTGCAAATAAAACCAGAGAAAAAATACAAGGTCATCAAGCTTCATCAGTTCAAAATCAATTCTCAGTTATCCTGATAGTAAAAGACAACAACAAGCACAACACTTCGTAGCCACTGCTCTTTAAGGACGAAGGCCTGTTGTCTCTTTTCACTGCAGTAAGACACAGTTATTTTGGTATTACACGGATTATGGCAGAAAATGTTCCTGGGAGCTCGGTCACACCTTCTACGCATCGAGTCATGAATGGATTAGCCCATTTCCGAGTTGCTGCATGCCTCAGTTTCAAAGCGAGTCCTGGTGCACAACCATTCAAATGAAAATGAGGTGTGCAAATCAAACTCATTTTCCTTTCAATAGTTGAGCACCAACTCACTTCGAAACCGAGACAAACAGCAACTCGGAAATGGCCTAAATAAGTTTGAAGTAAATCTTATGTGAACTTCTTTCACGCAACTTAGTTTGATAAGAAAGAAAGTATGAGCACAAAAAAGCCAATTTATAAACCATTATAAATATTATAAATAATGTGACAACCATGACCTCTGCGAGGGATATGCATTTGAGCCTAGGCTTTCTCTGTTACAGAGCAACATTGTTTCACATGAACGTCACACCATGCACCTCATCCAATCACATTCTAGGTGCCTCGTGCTTTGGACTAGTATGTCAGTCCGACCTTTGCTACTGTCACTCCAGTTGTCTTTATTGCGGAAACACAGAAGCATCTTCACTCAAATTCCCTCCCTTCCCTCCCTCTTTCATACCTGGTGCCTCAATAGCATGTCCAGGACACGTCATGGGGAATTGTTGTAGCTAGCTGTAAACTATCTTTGGATTTGTTACAGTTAATGACCTATTTTAACATGGACTCACTCATGCAATGTTTGCATGTCAGTGACTCTCTTTTCTAATATGAAGGGTTAAATCCCCCTTTGTGCTTTGTCAAATAATTATCTAGTCAATATTGTGAAATAAAATATGGGTGGGGGTGAAGTGTTCCCAAGCGGGTTACCCTTTGCCCCATAAACTCACTGTACTAGGGTTGTGTGCCTTCTGATCGCGCACGGTTAGCATAGAAACCAGGGGGCGCAACCCTAGATAGGTAAGGACCTCTCATGTGAGGGATTGTAACCCTCTGGAGAGGATTGTGGCCTTGGGGATTGTACCCCCTTGGAGAGGATCGCGACCTTTCTTGCCGGGCAACTTAGTTATCCTACCTTTTCATGACCTGCTAATGGAGTGCTTCATCTCCTACCCCATTACCCCACAACCTGTTGCCTCTTACACTTGTTATTATGGGTTGGGAACATTAATAGACAAGAACATGGCAATGTTTGTACTTTCAAACTGGTATCATCAGTGTTTACATATATATTTAATAATTGTTATATACCTAGACTTTCACTCAACAAAACGAGCACTGTGATTGGCTGATTCTTGGTCACGTGTCCCTGATCAAATTCAAATGTATCCCGACCAGGAGACAATTCCGCAGTTGTTGCCCGCACTGGATGTTTTGCTGCGATTGTTGAAGGAAAAGTCTAATATATAACAAAGCACTTAATGTCTGGTCCTCGGGAAACTAGTTAGTTTTGTTTTCCCTCGAGTCCTGATGTTTCCCTCTACTTCGTCTCGGGAAACATCAGGACTCTCGAGAAAACAAAACTAACTGTTTCCCTCGGGACCATACATTAAGTGTATATTATTCGCCGAAGGCGAGGTGAATATCGGTGAATAAAAACCGAGACGAAGTCGAGGTTTTCATTTACCGATATTTACTGAGCATTTGATCAAATCATGATTTCACTACATATGTCCGGTATATGCTACGTTAACCTTGGAGTATCGTAAGAATTTCGTCGACTTCTCGCTCCAGGCTAGAGATTTCAAGAGGGAACGCCCCATGGTCGACGAATGAAACACTGACTGAGAGAACGATAACTCACCGAGAATTCTTTTGCCGGTTAGAAATCCACTGAATTGACGAGCTATGTAAAATGTTTCGCGATATAGAAAGGATTATGGTATAATATGATCAATTATTTGTCAATTTGGACTTTCCATACCCAACATCAAGGTGACATCAAGGTGTTTCAAAATTGTTACCAGTTTGTAAGTTAGGGAATTTCATGACATTATCATTATCAATGCATGGCTGGTTAAATTTCTCAAAGGCAAAAGAACAATCGACATTGTACGCTCTATTCGTGCTTCCCCTCTTAATTACGATGTCGGTTTTTTAAATAATCTGAACGTTCTTCCCCCCTCCCCCCCCCCCCCCCCCATAGCCCCGTCTCCATCCAACAAAGTAAGTTTAAGCGACTAAGACGGCAAAGGCCACGCAAACATCCAGAGCAAGGATACTATTGGTTCAAAGAAGGAAAAACAGTCACGCTGAACGTTCGACAAGCTCGTTCGACACGCATTTTAGTACATTTATTTGCCACACTACCAAAAACAAAGAACGTCAAATCAAATTTCAGGGTTTGACGACAATGTGAGCATACAACACTGATGAACCATTCATTTTCTACTTTTTCTTTTAAACCGTTCGAACCAATCCATTTATATGATTGCCCACCCGTATCAGTTGTGCAAGCAAGTGAACAAGATGGAATGATTGCAAAATATTTACCAAGGCGCCAAGTTATGTTTTGAAGAAACGTTTTCGTCGACGTTGTCCGACGTTGTCCACACTTAAACCCGGCAATAAGCCTTAACTGACAAATTTTTTTCTCGTGTTCCAAATTCCATTCCAAAAGTATCGGTAGATGTGCTTATCTGAGCAGGGTGGTTACTTGTGTGCATCTACAGAACTCCAATTAGCATGCGACTCAAAACAGCTCAGTGCATACTATGTGTTGACTGTGAAACAATTAAGCAGTCCTCTCATCATCCAGAAAATTGAACATTGCTATTGTTTTTTTCCCGCTTCTTCGTCTTATTCAAGGTATCTTAAAGGCGCTGTTACGCTGTACAATTTTTCGTGCAACTTGTCTCGCAACGCCACTTCTACAAATATTCTCACATTATGAAACAGGTTCTTTTACATTGAGCAACGTTTCATGCAACTTGTCACGTTTCCATGATCACATGACGTTAAAGGAACATTTTCATTGGCGGATTGTGCCGCAAATCGTCGCGACACAAGTTGCAGGACAGATGTTACACTGCGCAATGCTTAGATAAATCGTCGCAACCATTGTGGACAGTAGAACTCAATTCTACTTTCCGCAACGGTTTCTTCAACTGGCCTCGCAACGTTTCTGGCCGTTGCAAGGTATGTTACATTGGGCAATGATTCGTGCAACTTGTCTCGCAATGGCGTTGCGAGACAAGTTGCACGAAAAATTGTAAAAGCGCCTTAAAAGAGGTGTAATTAATTTTGAGTGCGACTTGAGAGTTCAAATTGCTTCTTGAGCTATAGCTATAGAATATTACCACAAGTTATTAAATGCACACTGTATCTTTGAAATAAAAGAATATAAAAGTTCCAACGGATAATTCCTTTCTCATTTTGCTCGGGATTTACGCACTGCAATTAGCTGATGCCATTTAGGCAGCCTATCAAGAGATCACAATAGGCCACTTCGGAAAATACCATAATACTCTTTGTTTGTAAAAAAAAAAAAAAAAAATCCCCGCAACTTTTGAATAAGTTTTGTTTTTGTTTTCTCTTGGGGCCATTGTAAGTCCCAAGAGGAACTGGAAACAATGCTTATGCAAAATTTGAGGGGATAAACAAAGAGTATTATGGTATTTTCCGAAGTGGCCTATAGCAACACAATCATACCAACTAGGGAAAAAATAGAGAAACATAAACGGTCCTGCGATCTACACCTATAAAGTTATGATATACGGAATATAACAGGTTGTGAGGATGCCCTAAACTGCGCATGTGTGAAGTAAGCTTTACATACGCAATAAATTACATTTTTCCTAACTAAATGCCCTTGTTAATGATTTTTACTCGGGCTTTCCGGGGAAAACGCCCGAGCTTAAATTTCGGCTTAGCCTTTTTTTTTGCGTTCAGTCACCAATCGCACTCAAGACTGCACAGCGCTTGCGCGAAGTTAACCAAAGCGCATGCGTGGCATGGTTGTGCAAAGGTTCATTCATAGTTTATAGCGCATGCGCGAAATTTAAGCCAACGTGCATACGTGGCAATGAACGAAAATGGAGTCGTTGAAATTCCGAGCGCAAATAAGGTGTCTAATGAGTCCCTACCAGGGAGGGGAGGGGGGGTTCCATGTTCCCTTAAAAAAATTGATTGTGGTCCCCTGTTCCCGAAATGATTTTCAAACGTGTTCCCAGCTTTTTGATCCCTAAAATTGTTCATGTTCCTTTGTTCCCTTAAGTATTTTGTCAGCTTGTTCTCGTGTTCCCCAGTTCAAATTAGCCATGTTCTGTTGTTCCCCAAAATCCCTGGGACTCTCTAATAAGCTCAAACCACATACAAATGCACGCACCATTCCCGGTAGACCCACACTAACAGATGTCGCGCGTTTTCAGAACGCGTCGGACCGCGAACTTTACGAGAGATCACTTTACCCGGCACTTTACCAGTGAACATTTTATAAGTGAACGTAATGAGAATCACTGCCATCACTCTAACCCGGGCTAAATGATAAATAATAATCTAGCCAACATCTCACGTTCAAGTATACATGTAATATCAACACAATAAATTAGTTATAAATTAGTACAGGGCCTTAAGATCCAATCAAGATGCGTCCTTTATCTTTTTAGCTGGAATAAAATTAACGATGCACTTCGTGTAATACTGGATTAGGTAATTTGATACATTTGTTGTAGTATTTATAATATTTGGCCATTGCGCCCTACACAGATTAACACAATGCAAGCGCCTTCAAATCTCAGTCAACGCACGCTGTAAAACAAGCTAAAGAAAAGAAGAGGAAACGACTAAATATATCTCAGTTGCAAAGTTTGCGTAAAAATTCAGTCGATGATGCAAGGGAAAGACAAGCAAGACAAGAAGCCCAACAGATTTGTCAACTTATGTTCTGCGTCTGGATTGCTGTTGTCTGTTGTGTGTTTTATCGCAGTAATTCGTGTTGAACTCAGACTACAAGAACAACATCGACTGATATCACACTCAGTAACATTCTGTGATCAGTTCGAGACTAAAATCCTACGAAAAGTACAGCAGAATTACAGAGAATGGCAAGATGATAAGGATCAATGGAGGCACACAAGAGGTCAGTTACTCCAGGATTCTTGATACATGTTCAATTTTAAACTGTATCACTGTTGGTTAGTCCCGGTTTACATGTTAAAGCAGTTCAATATTTATAAATTTGCCCCGTTAATGCCATTCTTGATAAATCGAACAACACCTCTCTTTATTATCATCCTTAGCTCAAACGGAAGTTTGAGCTATATCATGCTTTTTGGTTTGAATCGTGTGTGTTGTTAATTATGTGTGCTGCTAGGATAGACATGTTGAAAATGCTCGGTACTGGAGTATTCGCAAAATCAGCGGAAATAGTGGAGTAATGGAGGTTCATGGATTACACTATATAGTCGAATGCATCTGTCGCTGACAATTCTTGATATCAATTTCATGTTTTCGTAAGGTTATCAACACACCTGGTCCAGACAAACACGAACTTTACCCGAACAGTCACAACTGAAGTCTGTTCAATCAGCCTCTGATGTAAAACTGCTGATCAAACAAGAGCTTCAAACACTGCAAAACCAAATTTGTGCCAAAGATGAAACTCTCTGCCTATCAGGACAAAAAGGAAATAGTGGCAAACGAGGAAGACCGGGAATCCGGGGTAGACCAGGACCCCCTGGGAGACCCGGGCTACAAGGACCTCCTGGTAAACACGGCCCAGTGGGACCTCAAGGATTCATAGGCATGAAAGGGGATATTGGGATTCCGGGTAATACTGGTCCCGCGGGACCAACCGGCCCGCCAGGACGAAAGGGCGCTAAAGGTGAGCCGGGCCAATCCATCTCGGCTCCTTCTCTGCTTCAGCCTTCAACAGAAACCACGATCAATGAAAGTCAAACAGCCATCTTGAAATGCACACCTAATGGAAACCCATTACCGAAAGTCACGTGGTCTAAGCTGAATTCATCACTTCCGGCTGGACGACACGTGATTGAAGCCAGCGGTGCTCTAATTCTGAGGGATGTTAGACCACGAGACCAAGGAGTTTATAGCTGCAGAGCAGAAAACTTGTTGGCAAGCGCTAATGCTACAGCTAAACTGACTGTTCAGTGTAAGTTGCCTTGGTCATTTATTTTTCGTCACTTTTTCTTAGGTGCTAATTCATTTCAAATCTTGAGTAAAAATCAGTGCCGTAAAAATAAGTTTGTTAAATATTGATAGAGCACTTCAAAAGTTGCTTTTTTATGCATGCGAAATTTGCATCAAGCAAGCATATAACTTGATTGTTCCTTTTTTGACAGTCATTCCTCGGCTTTTCTTGCCATCCACTGAAATATTGGCGGAAGACGAACAAAATGTCACCATCCCCTGCAATGCTACTGGTCAGCCGCAGCCTAGGATCACATGGTCTAAAGCATTTGGTCGCTTGCCAGTCGGGAAAACAATAGTGACGAAGGGAAACTTAATAATAAACAATGTGTCAAAGAAAGATAGAGATACATACATTTGTAAAGCGGTGAATATTCTAGGATCAACAATAGGAGTAGCTCAACTCACAGTATTTTCTCGTCTGCGTTTTAAAGTCCGTCCTCCAAAAGACGTAACACCAGTGATTGGTTACAGTTTCCATCTTCCCTGTTTGGCCGAGAGCGACATGAAAACCACCATTACTTGGGCGAAGGATGACAAGCGTTCACTTGTTCTTGATTCAAATGTGTTGTTAAATGGAACACTGATTCTTCAAAATGTTAAAAAATCTCACCAAGGAACTTACACCTGCAGAGCAACCAATGCACTGAAAACAATTGAAGCTAAGGTGAAACTCAACACTCCCGTTGATGCAACATCCTGTTCTGTCATACGAAAATATGTCAGCACTTTAAACGGAGATTACATCATCGATCCAGATGGCCCAGGAGGTCTGGCACCATTTAAAGTGTACTGCGACATGACTGACAAGAATGGTGTCGGCGTGACAGTTATCAGTCACGACAGTGAAAGCAGAACATACGTCATTGGTTATGGTCATCAAGGTAGCTATTCACGTGACATTCATTACACAGGAGCCAGTTTGTCTCAGCTGGCAGGTCTCACCACAATCTCTGCACGTTGTGAACAGTTTATTCAGTATGAATGTTATGGTTCAGTGTTGTTTTACAATAACGATCCATACGGATGGTGGGTGTCACGTGATTCTCTTAAGATGACGTACTGGGGTGGGGCGTCAGTCAGTAGTAAGTGCGCATGCGGGATGACCAACTCATGTGCAAACCCCAGTTTTGGTTGCAACTGTGATAAAAACGATTATGTACGGCGTGAAGACAGCGGTCTCCTCACAGACAAGACACGCCTTCCAGTCAAACAACTCAGGTTTGGGGATACCGCCGGAAGAAACGAAAAAGGGTATCACACACTGGGTAAGCTAAAGTGCTATGGCATAGTGTGAACTTGGGACACATGACGTCACATCCAAAGTTCATGAACAAATTTACTTTAAATCTACATGTCTAATTTTACCCAATCATATCTATCGAAGCGCGGCAATGAAACACGTGAATTCAACAATATCTTTTAAGGACCTTACCCAGGAGGTCAAATGAAGAACAAGTGCATGGTCTTATGAGCCAAAAGGAGAAACTCTTGAAACACTGTTTTCGTCTTGTTTAATATTATCAGAAACCCATAAGGGTTGAAATGTGTAACGCGCGTTCAAAGCTTCCGAATATTCAGTGCGAACTGATTGGTTGAATGTTTCAGTGCTAAGTACCATATTTGGAAACCCCTCGCTCTTGTTGTTCCAAATATGGTACTTAGCAAATTGAATATTCAGAAGCTTGTTTCCCAGCACACAAGGGGCCGTAACACGTTTCAACCCTTATGGGTTTCTGATATTATGTGATACTCCGTTACTTACTGCTGCTGTGGCAGACTTAGTTATTGATCAATCGGAACCGCAAATAGTTTGAAAGGCCCTCCAAATCATTAATCCTTAAAAATGAAATCAGATTTCAGCGCGGTCGTAACCACGTCTTTACAGACCATAAGTCCACAAATTAAATGCCAAGTTAACATATTTTAATACAATTTTAAGTTCAAGTATTTTCGGGAAACGTTTTTTCTCTTGTCGGGTTCAATAAGTTAACGATACTTTTATGACTTTTATCGTACTCAGAAGATCTCGATGGTTTCCATGTAAATGTATGTTCATTTAAATCGAATCGAGTTTAATTATTGTAAATTATGCACTGATCACACTACAACGGGTACTTCGAAAGTGCGAGTGTCGATATTACGATGTTCCAAGCATAGTATAGGGACCATGGGCAAATATTACGTGAATAAGCTATGTGTGGGCACATCTCTTATAGCCCAGCAAGATCCTCTCCTTTATCTTCTACCGAAAGTTTTCAAATAATCGACACAAAATAGGCATCATTTTAATGTCCCAGCGTTTGAAATGCACAAATCCTCTATCATTTGCGTTTTCTTTCGAAAGGAAAGCCGTCACGGACTAACTTGAAAAGAGATTTATTTCTAGGTCATCTTCAACCTCCTTTAGATAAATATTAAAAAGACCTTGCGACTTTGATTTTAGAATTTGATGACGTCACTGTCACTTGGTAACAAGATGTCATCGTCTGAAGCACTTAGAGGGCCGCTAGGGAGAAAACGTTTATAGTAATAGGTGTTACCCTCTTTAAATAAAGGTTATTGTTATTTTTATTATTGTTATTATTGTTATTTTTATTATTGTTATTATTGTTGTTATTATTGTTATTATTATTGTTATTGTTATTGTTATTGTTATTATTATTATTATTATTATTATTATTATTATTATTATTATGTGATAAACGGCGAAATTATCCTTGGTAGCAAAAGGTGACCCGATTTTATATAACTAGTAACATCCTTAGCGTGCTTCGGAAAACGTATTGCACTTTCATTGATGGAGGAATTCGTTTGGACTAAAAAACGAAAGAACCAGGACAAGTGAAAAGAAAATAATAGACTTACTTATTTTATACAGCCTTTAATGATTTTGAAACTATTTATCTGAAGAAGCAAAGTGGCCAAGTTTCCGACAACATTAACTGCGAAATATATGTTTACTCTTGAAGCCCATCTCTTATTAACTACGCCAGAAGGGAACACTATGATGGTTGCTGTAGATACGTATACGATATTCATATATAAAGCAACCATAGTGTTATTTTAAGAGTAGTATAAATGAGTGCCTGACTTTACCAATGCTACCCATCCGCATCCCCTTTGCCATCAAATAATTAAGAACATTACGTACATGCAGGATAAATCCATCTGAGAGATTTATAACAGGAATTATAACACATCATCCTCAGGGCAAGGATTCCTATTTCTATCGTCTGCAATTATTAAGTCAGTTGTAAGCAACGTGTTACGTTTGCTGTAACTGTGCAAATACAAGACCGAGTGGAAATCATCAAAGGTTGCTTTTGTGTTATTTCTTTACGTTGTTCACCATTGCAGATTAATTGTGGCGGCCATACGCAAATATTTCGTCAACAGATTACATTTTATGGTATCTCGTAGTGTCCGACTTGATCTTGTAGTATTTCCTCGATCACCAGCAAAACCGAGATTCAAACACTGGCCTCGGTAGAATTTGATGACATCGAGGTTGCAATGCGCATGCGCTGTATTTCCACCATCAACCTTGGGTTACAATAACAACCTCCTCTTGCTCGCTCCAGGCGATAAGAAGAGGAGAAACCCTGGGAACGACGCATGAGACCAAGCAACGCAGCGAGCCTTTGTGCGCATGATTGTCGAAAATTCTCTGAATTTGCTTACTATGTTGTTAGACATACAAGGGGCCCCATATTGGAACTGAAGTGCTTCCCGCGCTCGCTCCATGTGAAGAGGTTGAGGGAATAAGTTGCTTAACTATCATCGTTCAATTTGGTCTTTTTGTACCTCAGGGTGGACATGTCGATTTCACAAGTACTTTGAAACGCTTAATTAACGTACCGTTTTGTATGGTAGCTTGCCAGATTCACCTTCTCTGCATCCCCGTCACGATTGCATTCCGACTTGGCAGCAAGAAATCTTTTATCAGAAAACACCTTTTGAGATCCATTTAATTCAATATCCGCTGTAGTTTTGTCATTGTCCCTGGGAAAAATAAAAACACTGGGAATTCAATGCGAAGTTTTTTCGACAAAGTGCCTCTTTAGTGATGAAAATATTATCAGTGCATGGCACTTGAACTTCAACATTATTTTTCTTGAAGACAAAAGAACAACTGGCGTTTTGCGCGCTGTTAACAAAGCTTTGAAAGCGCTGACCGGAGCAGATCAGAGCAGAAGAAGAAGAAGCTTTATTGCACTCTATTCTTGCCTTAATATTAACTAAACAAATAGAGTACTGGCTGCCTGGAATAACCCTAAGGGCTAGCGGAGCCGGGCAGCCGGGTAACTTATTAATGGCAACTGTTGATTACAATAAATTAAATTACAGGTCAGCCAGAAGGCACAAACACACATACAGACACATGTACAGAATACAGACAGACAGAGACAGCAAGAAGGGAACTGAAGTATAATACACAGTATAAACATGAATTAATATAACGACTATAACTTAGAATTAAATTTTTCGAAGCCCGGCTATAGTTCGATAAATTAAAGTAAAACCAAAATTCATAGAAATAGTACCTATAAAGAGATAACACTAGATTACACAGAATTGAAATGAATGAAACGACAAAACTTAGCAAAACTTACGCAAGTATAGTATCATTAGAAAAGACACAACTACCCAAAAACAAAACCATTCCTAATAGTCTAAAATAAGATAAAGTTTAATCGAGTCCTAAATTTAGAAAAAGAAAGGGTTTTCGTACACTCCTTCAAAGAGTTCCAATCATTTTTTAAGCAATTCTTGTGTTGTAGCTGTCTGTTTTTAACCAGACAGAGGGTAAAAATCTACCAAAACAAGATCAGGCAACTTGACAATGAATAAAATTTTCAAATATTGGACTGGAATACTCATCGAATTTAAAAAGGATATGTTACAGCATAATATACATTTACCAAAATGTTGAAGTTGATAAAATAACAAAGTTTATACAGAATGCCAATGTTTCTCTAAATCTTTTTACCAATAAAACTTATTTGGCTGATCACACTAAATTTTGGAGGTATGCATTGATCACAACTCATATAAGCAAGAGGCTACAGGTAGCCTTTACTATGGCCGGCACGTCAGTTAAAGCCTGGTTTCCATTTGACCGTCCAGATCGTCCCGAGCGCGATCGCCTGAACATTATTTGAAACGACTGGGGTGATTATATGGAAACACTACCCAGAAGATCGTTAACGACCCGAGCGACTGAGACGACCTCGATCGTCTGCAAAGAACTCAGTTCTCTCTGGACAATCGAGGTCGTCTCAGTCGCCCGGGTAGTTGGCGATTGTCTGAGTAGTGTTTCCATATAATCGTCCCTATCGCCTCTGAACATAATTTCTCAACTATTAATAATTCATAACTCGAGTCCACCAATCAACAACTGTATACCACGTCACGTGGATGCGGTTTGGATGCCCAATGAAAAACTAGATGAAAATCTTTAAAGATTTGGATACAGTATCCAAATGTCTACTAATTCCAGAAAAACATCATGTGATATGAAAAAATTAATTCTAACTAAATAACATCTCACCCAACAGAAATTTGAACGCTTTAAGCCGCTAACACTACTGTAAACCGACTTATTTTGAATCTCCTACACGAACTTGGATAGCCGGTAGTTTCATGCTTTCAATGCTTTCAGTCAACTCTTGCACATTCACCTTTGAACAGTCCGTCTGGCTCGATAATTCATATCTTGAGCGCTCCGTGGTCTTGCCATTCTCGAAAAATCTATAACGCCCACTTGTTCTTGTAAACCGCGGATTTCGGAACAGAAATGATAACACACTAGTTTTCCTCGTCGAAAAGTTTTGCCGAAACCTTGAACTTGACTCATCCATGTTGCACAAACAACTGATTATGGTAATCACTAAATTAATTTGCACAACTCCCAAATGACACATTCCATCCAAACTGTTTTTATCACATATAGCTATTGTTTAATTAACGAGACGACAAAACAATAATAAATAACAATAGCTGGCCACTCGTTTAAGAAGCTATACCAAAACCTCGTGCTTCGTGCCTCATCGGGGTATCCAGACACCTCGAAACAATAAACGCACTCGACCTTCGGTCTCGTGCTTTCATCTGTTTCTCGGGAGTCTGGAAACCCCGATAAAACACTCGCACTCGTTTTTGCTTTGTTTCCTCAGAAACGAAACGTACCTATTTTGACTTCAGGGTGAACTGTTTAAAGAGTGGCGGATCAAAACAGAGTTTGTAATTGAAAATCTTCCCTCTAATAGCAAATATGTTGTTTGTTCAATAACATTTTTGTCTGGAAAGGTTTTGTGAGACTTTTTGTCTTTATGGATTAATCCTGTTGGAACTAATTTACATATGTGGGTTGATATTTGATATAAGAGTTGTTTTCGTAAAGATGACAAGAATTTTTAGCCATTTTGTATTTCAAGTCGTCTCTCTTGCAAATGATTAATAGGTAGCCATAGTCTTGCACGTCATGAAATATTGGTTAGTCATTGTATTGTAAAATAAAGTTTATTTGGGAAGCCAACAATATTTCTTCAACTGGTTCCTGGTTAACCCAATTTATTGCAACTACTTACATGCGAAAATTGTTTACATTACTCATTAACACGAAGATTTGTCAACAATATATCGCTTTAATCTAACCCAAAATCATTCAGATAGTAAAAAAACTTCATATTTATTAACTATTTCCTTCGCTTTTGTGTTTGTCAGCATTATGATTTGCGATAATTCAAGTTTACGTGTTCGCAAGTTTGTTTTCGCATTTCATAGATGTTTAGATTTTCAATTACAAACTCTGTTTTGATTGGCCACTCAACCTCATCATGTAAATAATTCACCCTGACGTTTCGTTTCTGAGGATTTAAACAAAAAATAAGTATTGTTTCGTTTCCGGACTGAGCAGCTCCGGGGATGATGAGAAATACGCCGCATTCGGGCTCGATCCCCTAGCCTGCTTCGTCCATTGGGGGAGATACCAGGAGTACCTATTAGGCTTTTTTCTCTTTTTCAATTTTCAGCATCTCTCCTGGGAAAATCCAGTTTCAGCGCATTCATTACTACCCAGCTCAGTGCCCTCTGTTTTTGTGTAGCATGTCCCACAGGCAACCAAGTTTACGCTCACGGAGCGTCTACTTTCATACACAGAGATTTTTCCTTACTGACCGACGCATTTCAAAGATTGGAAGCCATTTAAGTGCAAGAGCAAATTTTATTTACATAAACAAAGCCTAAATCCGCAACGCGGCGTCATATTCAGTCTCTGTTGCCAGTAAAAATATTTTTTTAGTTTATTTCTTTACACACTCAATTTTTAGATGGCATCACGAATTTGCAGATGCTTACAATTATGAGGTATAAAAACTAGCAAAAAAAATGGGACAACTTCGGTTTTAAAAATAACCAATGCCAAAATCTCATCACAAGACGAAGAGTCGTTTCCCTGTCCGTTTTTCTGGTGGGATTATTTTTGGCGACTGATTCACGGCGTTAATTGTAACTGAGAAATGTCCACCTTGGATCACTGCTCCACTAAAATAACGCTACTGAATGCTGGTGCTTTGCTGAGACTGAGCCGAGGCTCTTACTTTAAAATGTAGTTCCTCTTCCATTTTGTTTTTGCAGAAACTGAAGCCGCGCGCTTGTTACCCTCCACTGTGAAGTACTATTGTTCGTGTCTCTGATTGGACGAACGATGTATTTTCATAGTCGTTTGCTTTTCCGATTGGTTGATTATGTATTTCGCACAAATTTTACGCGGGGTTTTTTTCATGTGTAATCTCAGTACGTACGAAATGAAGCCATTTAAGTTTTCAGTATTACCGTGATTACATACCTACTTCGCCTCTGACCAGGATCGAGTGCAAGGCAGAACAAAGTCCATTTTTATGCCCTCGCCGTTTAAGAAGAAATTAAATTTCTAGACATAATAGCCCAGCAATGCGCTACAAAAGAATCCAAAAGTGTTGTTTACACTGTTTGCACCCAACATCGCAACATCACCTCCCTACACTCCAGTTTCTACTCCAGTAAAACGATTTCAGCTTCCAATGGGGTAACCTTGAGGAATTAAAGTGCTTCCATACATTATGAAAATCCGGCTGACCTGCGTAAATTGATACACTTCCTGTATCACAAAATCTAAAATACAACGTATCAACAAGACTGGGTATAGAGTTTCATTTCTCGACATAGTACATTTTCGAACATTTCGTTTGTTCATTACTGCAATTCTTTCAAAAAAGGATCAGCGCGTGATTCGTAAGCCGCGAGTTTAACAAATCAAGAAAACACCAAAGTCAAAAAGTGTTGAAAAAAGCCATACTAAAACCATGAAACATAAACAAGAGGACAAGCGGACCAACAGATTTGGCAGCTTGTGTTCTGCGTCTGGTTTGCTGTTGTCTCTTGTGTGTTGCATCGCACTGATTCATGTAGAACTCAGAATACAAGAACACCATCGACTGATATCACACTCAGTAACATCCTGTGATCAGCTCGAGACTAAAATCCTACGAAAAGTACAGCAGAATTACAGAGAATGGCGAGATGATAAAGATCAATGGAAGCAAACAAGAGGTCAGTTATTCCATTATTCTTGATATACATATGAGATTTGTAAAGGTATCACTGTTAGTTAGTCCTGGTTTTATTTGTGAAAAGAGTTAAATATTTATAAATTTGCACCGTTTATGCCATTCAAATTCACTGGAGATAAATCAAACATAAAGTCTGTTTACTGTCAGCCGTAGCTTAGAAAAAAGCTGACATTATCATGTATCGTGGCTTTTAGCTTTGAATCATGTAACTTTTAATACTTATTTGCACTGCTAGGACAGGCATGTCAAAATGCCCTGTGGAATATTCTCAGTAGCAACCAGTGAGGTGGCGAGTATTCAATGTAGTTCCTGAATTGAGCCATAAATGCATCTGTCGAAGAAAATTCTTGATATCAATTTCATGTTTTGATAAGGTTATCAACACACCTGGTCCAGACAAACACGAGCTTCACCCGAACAGTCACAACTGAAATCTGTCCGATCAGCCTCTGATGTAAAACTGCTGATCAAACAAGAGCTTCAAACACTGCAAAACAAAATTTGTGCCAAAGATGAAACTCTCTGCCTATCAGGACAAAAAGGAAATAGTGGGAAACGAGGAAAACCGGGAACCCGGGGTAGACCAGGACCCCCTGGGAGACCCGGGCCAGAGGGACCTCCTGGCAAACACGGCCCAATAGGACCTCAAGGACTGACGGGCATGAAAGGGGATATGGGGATTCCTGGTAATACTGGTCCCGCGGGACCAACCGGCCCGCCAGGACAAAAGGGCCTTAAAGGTGAGCCGGGTCAGTCCATCTTAGCTCCTTCTCTGATTCAGCCTCCAACGGAAACCACTATTAATGAAAGTCAAACAGCCATCTTGAAATGTTCAGCCAATGGAAATCCATTACCAAAAGTCGAGTGGTCTAAGCTGAATTCCTCACTTCCGGCTGGACGTCACGTGATTGAACTCAGTGGCGCTCTGATTGTGAGGGATGTTAGACCTGGAGACGGAGGACTTTACAGCTGCAGAGCAGAGAACTTGTTAGGAAGCACTAATGCATCAGCTAAGCTGACTGTTCAGTGTAAGTTCTATTTTGTTATTCTTGTCTCAAGTTAGCGTAACCTGTAAGTTGTGGATCTGTCTGTCGTATCGAAATTTGAACTGATAAGAGAATTAACAGAATCGAACAATGAACTGTTGGTCCGAATTTACAACACTTTGATTGATGAATTAAAGAATATGATCACCATTTGATTTCAGCTTTTTTTTAGTTTTAGTTTTAAAGGCTTTGTTGTCATCGGCGTGTATCATTTTGTAGTGTTGAATTATCACCAATACAGGTATATGAAACTCTCTTCATTTCTCCGGGACCCTTTTAAGCTAGATTCGGGCATTAAGACAATTGCTGCAACAACATTCTTCGGAGTATTGCATATTCATCGTCGACTTCAATTATAACTGGCTAAATGAAAACTGAACAACCTTTTCATCAGAGATAACAGTTACAGGCCATTTGCCACACAGTATACAACCAAAGAAGAACATGTTTGGACCATATAAACACCGATTAACCAGTATTCCAAATAACACCACATTTTCACTGATCATAAAGCAGTTTGTGCTTCAGTAAATTGCTTGAATCCATAGCCAAAAGTGACATCCTATATAAAAGTATGGATTAACTTCATGTAATTAGAGTGTCATAAATATCACCCACAACACTCCCCTACGTTAGAAACTACCAATCCGCAGTAGACACGTGAACGTGTACTCACCGAGTACCTATTTTTATTTGTATTGTAGCAACATTTTTACCAAGCAGAATTTTAGTCCAGTTTCTTGACTGTTGCTTTTATATTTGACAGTCGCGCCTCGACTTTTGCTGCCATCCAACGAAATATGGGCAGAAGAAGAGCAAAATGTCACCATCCCGTGCAATGCTACAGGTCAGCCGCAGCCAAGTGTCACATGGTCCAAATCAGTTGGTAGTTTACCAGTCGGAAAAACAAAAGTGACGAAGGGAATCTTGATAATATCAAAAGTGGCAAAGAAAGATAGAGGAACTTACATTTGCAAGGCTCTCAATATTCTGGGCTCAACAACAGCAGTGGCTCAACTCACAGTATTTTCTCGTCTGCGGTTTAAAGTCCGTCCTCCAAAAGATATAACAGCAGCGATTGGTTACAGTGTCCATCTTCCGTGTGTGACCGAGAGCGACATGAAAACTATTATTAATTGGGCAAAGGATGAAAAGCGCTCACTTGTTCTTGATTCAAATGTGTTATTAAATGGAACACTGATTCTTCGAAATGTTAAAAAATCTCACCAGGGAACGTACACCTGCAGAGCAACTAATGCACTGACAACAATAGAAGCTAAGGTGAGACTCAACATTCCTGTTGATGGGACATCCTGCTCTGAAATACGGAAGTACGGCAGCAGCTTAAGCGGAAATTACGTCATTGATCCTGATGGCCCAGGAGGTCTGGAACCCTTCACAGTATATTGCGACATGACAGACAAGAATGGTGTTGGCGTGACAGTTATCAGTCACGACAGTGAAAGCAGAACCTATGTATATAATGGCAAAACTTGGGGTGGCCGAGGCAGCTACTCACGTAACATTCATTACACAGGAGCAAGTTTGTCTCAGCTGGCGAGTCTCACCAGAGTCTCTTCACATTGTGAACAGTTTATTAAGTATGAATGTCATGATTCAGTGTTGGTCTACAATAACAAGAACAATCCATACGGATGGTGGGTGTCACGGGATTCTGTTAAGATGACGTACTGGGGTGGAGCGTCAGTCGGTGGTAAGTGCGCATGCGGGATGACCAACTCATGTGCAAACCCCAGTTACGGTTGCAACTGTGATAAGAACGATGGTGTGTGGCGTGAAGACAGCGGTCTCCTCACAGACAAGACACGCCTTCCAGTCAAACAACTCAGGTTTGGGGATACCGGCGGAGGATCCAGCCAAAAAGGTTATCATACACTGGGTAAACTGAAGTGCTATGGCATAGTGTGAACTTGGAAAAGATGACGCCACAGCCCAAGTTCATGAAACAGTTTTTTTTAAGGTGCTAATATGATCAAAAAAATCACATCCCTTTTTCCTTAAGATTTTGAAAGCGTGTTTCCTTGACACCTGACTGATAGCATCTTGAGCTTCGAATTTTATCCAAAGGCTGTTTTCTTTGACTGCAAGTTTAGGATTTCACGGTCCACCATTATTCACGTTCAAGACTGACCGCTTGGACCTGAGAGGGTTGGATCGAGGATAAGATGACGTCAAAGCCTCACTAGCTTAAAATTGCAGCGTGTAAACGCAGCTTAGTATACATGCAAAACACTAGTTTAAAAGTCTCAAAGTTCGAAACTTTCACGTCATCTTATCCTTGATCCAGCTCTCTCAAGACTTTAAAGTTAGTAATGACGGACCATTAATAAGGAAAATTTCATTCAAAATGAGCAGGCGTCTTTTTGAAATGAAGACTTAAAACGTCGGTCACTTAGTTTTGACTTAACATAGTTTTGAAATATAAAGAAAAAGTAGAATTGATTTTTGGTCACAGTAGCACTTTAAATCTACATGTCTAATTTTACCCTATCTACATTTATCGAACTGCAACAATGAGGAACGTTAAAATGTTTGAGGAAAACTTTTTGTAGGAGATGCGTGACACTTTAAAATGAATAAACAAGTAGAGTGAAATAAAATAAATATCAAAAAGTGTCACTAGCTTTTTTGTTAATCATTTTCTGACACTGACACTTTTTGATATTTATTTTATATTACTCTGCTTGTTTAAATGTTTGAGGATCCTACGCTGGAGGTCAAATATAAGACAAGTGGTCTTTTGAGCGAAAGGGATAAAATTTGCTTTCGTCTTGTTTTATATTAGGGACCTTTAGATCGCAAACCACTACGAGTATGAATTTTCTGTACTGAGCATGCGCATAAGGTTTGGAGGCCGACATTTTTTTAAGTGCGCGTGCTCAGAACGGAAAACTCGTAATTGTAGTGGTCCTTATCCTCCGATCTAAAGGTCTCTACTTAACAATTAGACCCGTGGCCCTTGAGGGCAAAGGGTCTAATTGTTTTAGTATCACCCAGCTAGTCGGACAGAAAAGGCAATAGCAACGTTAGCAAATGCAAGTTAAAGAAATAGTTGGGTAGCCAATCAAAATGCAGGATTAGCATTCAGTCCACTAGTTGGGTGATACTAATATGTGATACACCGTTACATACTGCTGCAGTCGCAGATTGAGTTATTGATAAATCGGAACCGCAAATAGTTTGAGGGACACTTTCCGTTTTTCGAAAGGAACATCATTTTACCTAGCGAAATTTACTTAGATTCGTTCATGGTCCTAGAAGATCTCAATAGTTTCTATGTCAATATGTACTTTCATGATAAATCGAATCGAATAGACCATATTCGTATTCTCAGTATTGGACTGGAACTAGCTTGCAATGGAGGCTAATGCGGGGAAATCTTTTCGAATGCAAATACTTTTTAATATATTCCCCCGCATTAGCCTCCACTGCAAGCTAGTTCCAGTCCAGTACTGGGAATACGAATATGGTCTAATTTGAAGATTGTAAATTATGCACTGATTATCTGATAACGGGTACTTTTAAAGTGTGTCGATCTTACGATGTTCCAAGCAACCATGGGGAACTACCACATGCACAAGTTATGTGTGAGCACATTTCTTAGAGTCCAACAGGATTTTAGTGCATTTTTTCGGTAACAGGCACTGAAGACTGTGACTTTTGTAACTTCTATCAAATGTTTTGGAAAGCAGAAAATAAGCATCATTTTAATTTCCCAGTGTTTTTAATGAAAGTAATTCTCTCTTTTGCATCGTGGATCATGTGGATCATTACTTTACTTAGTTACTAGAGCCAATTGCCACGCGTGCAGCGAGAGTTTGGCAGGAATTTTGGTTGTCACTCCACAAGGCCGTAAATATTAATTAAAGTAAGACGAAGTATGGTATTTTTTTAATCGTAAACGAGTTCAGTTATCTACTGATTTATCTATAAAATAAGAGGTATGCCCTTCTCTTAGTGCCAAAAACGAAGATTACAACTAATAAAATAAAGGAAACGGAAAATGTTGCATGTTTTTTTTTCAGCTCGAAGCCTCCGCCTTAAAACGAACCTTGACTGCAATTATTAAGTCAGTTGTAAACAACGTGTTTGCTGTCTATAACTGTGAAAATAGATGACCAGGGAGAAATCATCAAAGACTGCTTTTGTGTTATTTGCCCGGAAGTTATGTTGCACACCATTGCAAGAAATTATTATGGCGCCCATAGGAAACACCATGTTTCTGTAATAGATTACGTTTGAGGATATCTCTTAGTGTCCGATTTGATCTTGGAGTATTTCCTCGATCACTAGCAAAACCATAATTCAAACGCTGTCCTCGGTAAAATTTGATGAATTATATGGTGGTTGCAATACACGCGCGCAGTAAATCTAGTATGAACCTTGGGTTACAATAAAAGGTTCCTCTCGCTCGCTTCAGGCGATGAGAAGGGGAGAATCCCTGGGAACGACGCATGGAACAATGCCTGAGAGAACAAGCAACGCACCGCGGCCTTCTTACGCATGATTGTTAAAAATTCACTGAATTAGTTTGCTATGTTATACATAGTAGGAGTCTCGTATCGGAAATTAAGTGCTTTTCCTATCCAGGTGATCTGGTGACGAGGACTGGGAAGAAAAATTTTAACGCCGTATCCCACAACCGCGCGCGGCCTTAGGTGTTGTTTCCAAACTCCCTGCGGTATTTCCATCGCCAAAACTCAACGGATCATTCCGTGTCTACCACATTTCCTATTACTGAATGAACATTCAAGTAGGCCCGACGAGATCTAACCCTCGCCTCCGCCATGTTGAATTAGAAAATGAGACCGCGCGCGGTTGTGGGATACGGCGTTAAAATCTTTCTCCCCAGTCCTCCAAGTTACGTCACCAGATCACCTGGATGTACATGTGCAGAGGTTGAGGGAATAAGGTTGTCAACTGTATCTTTCAATTTGGGCTTCTTGTGCCTCAGCCCGTGGACATGTAGATTTCACAAGTACATGTACTTTGAAGCCCTTACCGGTTTGCATTGTAGCTTGTCAGATTCACATGCATGCTCCGCTCCCTAGTGACAATCGCATCCAGACTTGGCAGCAAGAAAGCTTTTTTCGGATTATACCAGTTGAGATCAATTCCATTCACAATTCGCTTCCGTTTTCTCTTTGTTCCTGGGACTGAAAATGAAAACACAGGGAATTCAATGCACAAAGTTGTTTCGACAGGGTGCTTCTTTCGTGATGAAAATCATTATAATCAATGTATGGCAGTTTAACTTCACTAGTAATTTTTTCGAAGACAAAAGAACAATTTATGTTGCAAACGCTGTTGAAAAACGATTGAGAGCGTTGACCGGAGTAGATTGTTAACGGAATAGATTGGAGTTCAGAATTTAGAAGAAAATGATTTGCTACTCGATTATCGGTTTAGCTTCCGAAAACAACGAGGAACAACATTGTCTATACTTGATTGTACAGAGAGCATTCGGCTTGCTATTGACTATGCATATATATATATATATATATATATATATATATATATATCACAGGCATTTGATCACAACTTCCCATCAGTAGTGCGATCAAATGCCTGTGATAACCATTCATATTATGGGATCCAGCGAAAAGAAGTATGTTGGTTGGGCATTATCCTAAGCAGGCGAATGCAATTCGTTTCGGTCAACGCTTCAGATTCAGAACCTTTAGAAATCTCAAACAAAGTTCATTCATGGCTAAATCTTATGGCTCAAGCTTTTTCTCCTTTATGTAAACGATGCTAAATCCACATAGATTGACAATTTATGCATCCAAGACTTGTTCTGTAACTTTTTTTGTCAAGCTATAAAAGAGGTGCCTGTCCAAAAAGAGTATTCAAATCGCTCTTAATGATACTGCTATAGTTAGGAATGATCACACTATATCCTCGCAGTTAGTGATGTGGTAGTCTAGTGGTTAAGTGATAAGTCTCTGCTTACGAGCCAGAAGGCTCATCAGGCCGGCGCTTATCTCCGGTTTCTGTAGCATGAAGCGACTAGGAGTATTTATACTCCCCCCTGGATGGGATGCTAGTCCATCACAGGGTTACCCCCAGCATTACGCCGGTACCCATTTATACACCTGGGTGGAGAGAGGCACCGTGAGAGTAAAGTGTCTTGCCCAAGAACACAACACAATGTCCCCGGCCAGGCCCAGAACCCAGACCACTCGATCCGGTGTCCAGCATACTAACCACGAGGCCACCGCGCCTCCCAAAGTGGTTAAGTGGAGGGGTTATTAATTACACTTTCCCAGGTTCGAGTCCTGCGAGTCCAGACATTAGGGTTCCACTTTTAAAAGAAATATGTTCATTTCCCATGATCCCTATCACGCTTTCAGTGTCCAAAATGAGCGATAATCCTTCACTTGGAAGAAATTGACAATTAAGAATAATCCTTCAATTCAGGGAGAGGCTTGGTTGCTTAAAATTGCAGCGTGTAAACGCAGCTTATTATACATGCAAAACACTAGTTTAAAAGTCTCAAAGTTCGAAACTTTGACGTCACTTTATCCTCGATCCAGCTCTCCCAAGACTTTAAAGTTAGTAATGGCGGACCATTCATTAGGAAAATTCCAATCAAAATAAGCAGGCGTCTTTTTAAAATGAGGACTTAAAACGTCGGTCACTTAGTGTTGACTTCACATGGTTTTGAAATACAAAGAAAAAATAGAATTGATTTTTGATCACAATAGCACTTTAAATCTACATGTCTAATTTTACCCCATCTATATCTATCGAACTGCAACAAGGATGGCATCGATCCAGTCGACAGCGACAGATTCACGGATTACCGTTTTGAATACCGGGACAAGAGCCGAATAGCAACTTCGCATTATGGTTGCTGGTGGTGGGTCAAGATTACAATTCCACAGTTTAGGGGCACACAACTCAGTCTGTCCGCCAGATAGCTAGGACAGAGGTTGTTAAGGACGTTCGCGCCCAAAACGTTCCCACGTACAGATTTTTTTTAAACTTGCCACGCAGAAAGGTAATGATCTACTTTTGCCAAAAAGGCAAAAAAAATGGGGGGTCACCGTGTTCGTTTTCGAGATCATGAGGTGCATTTTTAGAAGATTGCGTTACTTTAAGACGATCTTAGCTTACAACTGTCAGCAATAAAAAAGCTACATGAGTGAAATTTAGATCAGGTAAACGTACTCAGTTCAACATAACTAATATAACTAAATTAACCTTTGCAGCTGATGTCTTTTTCTGAGGTGAAATAGGCCTTGAAAACCGACACATATTAGTGTAAGAAAGAAAACTTCGGTCGCACGAGAGCATAAAAGGCCAAATATTTGTAACTTCGCACGTACAGATTTTTTTTGTTTTTTGTTAAAATGGACAAAATCAAGAAAGGAAGTGATCTACGGAAAGAAAAATGGGGGTCACCTAGCATTCAAGAGAGTAAAATCGCTGCGAAGTTCTCAAAGCGATCGTCTATTCGCACTGTCACGCCATTGCGTGACATTTCCGAGAAGACATGAGTCCAAAGCTATCCCATGATGCCACATACTTTCATGTTCCATTCTTGTGGAAAATTTTTGCGCCTTTAGCATCGTGTTTACCTGTGTGGTCTACAATGCATGACGTGTGCGTGACATGTGCGGAAAGATGCGCAGTAGCAATGGGCGCGAACGTCCTTAAGGGCCGATTTACACGGTACGACTTTGTCGCATGCGACAACGGCTTACGACAGGCCCACGACATGATTTGCGATTGTTGGGTACGTCAGAAAAAATGTCGTAGCATTTTAAAACATGTTTTAAAACGCTGCGACAATCGTAAGTCCATGTCGTAGGCCTGTCGTGAGCTTGTCGCATGCGACAAAATCGTATCGTGTAAATCGGCCCTAAGTGATTTAAAAACTAGCAAAAGAATTTTAAAAACAATACGATAACTAACCGGAAGCCAGTGTAGGTCAAATCTGGCGGCAGTGTTCTGAACTTTATTGAAGCTTCTTCAACTGCGTTTTCCTAAAGCCGTAGAGTAAGGAATTGCAATAGTCTAGTTTAGATGTTACGAAAGCATGCACAGCAATTTCACTAGACTCCCGTGTGAGATATTTTCTAATCTTTGATAAGTTCCTAAGCTGGTAAAATGATGATCTGCAAATGTCTGAGACGTACAAGTCGAATAACATGTTGTCATCAAGTACTGCTCCCAGACTCCTAGCATTGGCGGTGGTTGTCAGCCTCTCATTACCAGTACTGAAGTAGCCTAAGGGTGGACGAGAATGGTACTTCGAGTAAATAAGCATAATTTCTGTTTTGTCATGATTGAGTTTCAGCTCGTTTACGTCCATCCAATGACATATATCAGTGACACAGTTCTCTACGCGCAGCCTTGCAGCATCGACATCACAATCCTTGAACGATATGTAGAGCTGAGTATCATCAGCATAGAAATGATAAACGAGACCATGATTTCGTATTATCTCAGCAAGTGGTGCGGTATACAATAGATACAAAATGGGACCTAGAACAGAGCCCTGCGAAACCCCCACAATCAGATCCCTTACCGACGATTTTGTATCATTAATTTCGACAAACTGAGATCGACCAGTCAGATAAGAATGAAACCACTGCAGAACAGTTCCCGTAATGCCAAACGAACTCTCCAGACGTGAAAGTAGCAAAGAATGATTAACAGTGTCGAACGCTGCTGACAAGTCCAATAACAATAGGAACACATTGTCCCCCCTGTCCAATGACAGTAAGATGTCATCTGTGATCGTTAGCATTGCGGTCTCTGTACTGTGGTGCGCTTTGTATGCAGATTGAAAACTTTCGTGCAAGCCATTAAACGTAAGATAATTATTCAACTGCACAAATACAGTCTTCTCTACAAATTTTGAAAGAAACTTCAAATTGGACACCGGGCGGAAGTTGGAAAGTTGCTTACAGTCAGCATTCGGTTTCTTCAGTAGCGGACGCAACGAAGCAATCTTAAGATCCTCTGGCATCGATCCAGTCGACAGCGACAGATTGCCGGATTACCGTTTTGAATACCGGGACAAGAGCCGAATAGCAACTTCGCATTATGGTTGCTGGTAGGGGGTCAAGATTACAAGCCTTGATAGTGGAACCTCTGATCAGTTTCAAGACGTCATCATCAGTGACCAAATCAAACTCACTTAACCGTGACAGGCAGGCCGGCTTGATCAGACCAGGGAAGTGAACAAGTCCACTTTTCCTAAATGCAAGCTCTTCACGAATCCTTTCTATCTTGGCAGTGAAAAAATCTGCAAAATCATTAGCAAGTTGTTGATCATTATCTGCGGAAGGATAACGCTTCACAGTTTGCCTTTGCAGTAACGTATCTATTGATCGAAAGAGAAGCCTGGTGTCATGGGCGCTGTCACGGACAACCGACGAATAATAGAATTCCTTGGCTTCGTAAAGGATTGTATTCACAACACTAAATTGCTCTATGTAGCTCAATCTGTCCGACTCAAGACGGCTAGAGCGCCACCTGCGCTCTAACCTGCGCCTCTTCCTCTTCTCATTGCCAATGTCCTCGTTATACCAGGGGGCGTTAGGAGGAAGAACGATGGTCCGAGATTTCACCGGAGGCAATATGTCCATGGTATCACACAAGACGTTATCATACCTGTCAACCATCAACTCCAGCGAGAGATCACTGACATCTGCTAGCAGGCTAGAAGAGATGATCCTCTCATTAAAGGCCTCAAAATCAAAGTTCCTGAGCCGGCGGCTAAAAACAGACTTTCGTTCATTGAGCGGTTTATAGCCAGAAATAAACTGCTCCATTACAACAAGTTCAATGACTTTCAAAGCCTCCGCGTCCATTCTAGAGATAACAAGGTCTAAAATATGACCACTCCTATGGGTGGGAACAGTCACATGTTGTTTCAGACTAAACAACTCCAATAAACTGCCAAAATGTGCCGCATATCTGTCAGCCGTATCATCCATGTGGAAGTTAAAGTCGCCAAAGATAAGCAACTCCTCTGAGCAAACAACAACCTCCTCCAGCAAAGCAGAAAACTCCTCAAAGAACAAGCCGATTGCAGCACCAGTCCCCGGTGGACGATACACTACCAAAGCACTGATAGATTTACGATTTATAAATGTAACGTCCATACATGCAAATGATCTAAAAAGAATGCTGGCACATTCGTGTCTTAGTACAAAAGCATTGTTTGTAGAAAAGTCCCACACCTCCAACAGTCCCAACCGGTCTTGGAGTATGAACAAAACGGTAACCACTCGAGCAGAGCTCTTCAATAGTAACGTCATCTCCCTTCAGATGCCACCATGTTTCCGTGATACCCAACAAATCAACCGCATGATCAACAACAAAATCTTTGATAACCAGAGTTTTGTTCCAGACCGATCTAGCATTCAACAGGCACGAAGTAAAGTTCTTGCAGAACCGCGCATTGGGAACTTGGTTAACACGGTTAAGAGAGCGAAGATTATTTAAATTGGCACTCATATAAGAACGATAATAATTACGCAGGCGAGTGCTTGAGATGTGGACAGGTATCCCGTGTAAGGTGTTCTGAAAAGACACTCGATTGACATTTGGCGCAGTTGAAAAGACTGCTGACCGTGAAGACAACGCAGCGCAGTGCCCACGCGAACAATGACTTGAGATGGTTGACTGGTCGTCATGATTTGTAGGCCCAGGATTCAATTTAAACACCAAGTCGCCTTCCAGTATGCAATAAAATGTAGCGGATGAATTTGAGTAATACGCACACGGGCATTTGCCACCCTTGAATTTCCGCACAAGTGTTAAAATAGCAATTCGAGGACTTGAATAGATATTTGCATCATTCCGATTCTGCTAGTATGACAATAGCTTGCGATGCAAGGAATCCGCTCTATTGCTTGTAGAATAAGCAGTACAAAATTCAAAAGGCGAATTCAGCTCCAACCCGATTTCGAAATCAGGATTTTCAGCGAAAGTGATGGTCGTAATGAAAGAGAAATCGCTCCAATTTGGACTCCCAGAGGTTACAGATAGCTTGATAACACTTGGAAAACCAGTGGAACCAAAATAAAAGAAAAACAGAACAAAAATAACAGACCGATGGTAGCCGTGGCTTTTTCGACTTTGGTGCGTGATATTTAAATATTGTTTATCTGCACTATCTGAAGTATAAAAACCAGAAGAAAAATGGGACACTTCGGTTTTAAAAATAACCAATACCAAAATCTCATCACAAGACGCAGAGTCTTTTCCCTGTTTGTTTTTCTGGTGGGATTATTTTTGCCGACTGATTCACGGCGTTACTGAATTGTAACTGAGAACTGTCCACCTTGGATCACTGCTCCACTAAAATAACGCTACTGACTGCTGGTGCTTTGCTGAGACTGAGCCGGGGCTCTTACTTCAAAATGTAGTTCCTCTTCAGTTTTGTTTTTGCAGAAACTGAAGCCGCGCGCTTGTTACCCTCCACTGTGAAGTACTATTGTTCGTGTCTCTGATTGGACGAACGATGTATTTTCGTAGCCGTTTGCTTTTCTGATTGGTTGATTATGTATTTCGCACGAATTTTACGCGGGGTTTTTTTCATGTGTAATCTCAGTACGTATGAAATGAAACCATTTAAGTTTTCAGTATGACCGTGATTCCATACTTACTTCGCCTCTGACCAGGATCCAGAGGATCGAGTTCAAGGCAGAAGAAAGTCCACTTTTATGCCCTCGCCGTTTAAGAAGAAATTAAATTTCTAGATAAAAGCCCAGCAATGCGCTACAAAAGAATCCAAAAGTGTTGTTTACTCATTTTATGGCCAACACGAGAGAGCCTTTGTCGCCTCTTGCATCTCATCTTGGTGACTTTAATTTTATTCATCATTTTTCGTTTGTTGAGCAACATTTTTTGCACCCAACATCGCAACATCACCTCCCTACACTCCAGTTTCTACTCCAGTAAAACGATTTCAGCTTCCAATGGGGTAACCTTGAGGAATTAAAGTGCTTCCTTACATTATGAAAATCCGGCTGACCTGCGTAAATTGATACACTTCCTGTATCACAAAATCTAAAATGCAACGTATCAACAAGACTGGGTATAGAGTTTCATTTCGCAGCATAGTACATTTTAGAACATTTCGTTTGTTCATTGCTACAATTCTTTCAAAAAAGGATCAGCGCGTGATTCGTAATCCGCGAGTTTATCTTATCAAGAAAACAACAAAGTCAAAAAGTGTTGAAAAAGCCATACTAAAACCATGAAACATCAACAAGAGGAAAAACGGACCAACAGATTTGGCAGCTTGTGTTCTGCGTCTGGTTTGCTGTTGTATCTTGTGTGTTGTATCGCACTGATTCATGTGGAACTCAGAATACAAGAACAGCATCGACTGATATCACACTCAGTAACATCCTGTGATCAGCTGGAGACTAAAATCCTACGAAAAGTACAGCAGAACTACAGAAAATGGCGAGATGATAGAGATCAAGGGAGGCAAACAAGAGGTCAGTTATTCCAGGATTCTTGATATACATATGAGATTTTTAAAGGTATCGCTGTTAGTTAATCCTGGTTTTAATTGTAAAAGCAGTTCAATATTTATATATTTATGCCATTCAAATTCACTGGAGATAAATCAAACAAAGTCTGCTTACTGTCAGCCGTATCATTATCATGTATCGTGGCTTTTAGCTTTGAATCATGTAACTTTTAATACTTATTTGCACTGCTAGGACAGGCATATCAAAAATGCCCTGTGGAATATTCTCAGTAGCAACCAGTAA
This sequence comes from Montipora foliosa, assembly GCF_036669935.1. NCBI lineage: Eukaryota > Metazoa > Cnidaria > Anthozoa > Scleractinia > Acroporidae > Montipora > Montipora foliosa. Next base: position 9,535,765 of record NC_090878.1, on the reverse strand, counting down.
GGTGGCGAGTATTCACTGCACTTTTTGAATTTAGCCATCAAATGCATCTGTCGAAAAAAATTCTTGATATCAATTTCATGTTTTCATAAGGTTATCAACACACCTGGTCCAGACAAACACGAGCTTCACCCGAACAGTCGCAACTGAAATCTGTCCAATCAGCCTCTGATGTAAAACTGCTGATCAATCAAGAGCTTCAAACACTGCAAAACCAAATTTGTGGCAAAGATGAAACTCTCTGCCGATCAGGAGCAAAAGGAAATAGTGGGAAACGAGGAAGACCGGGAACCAGGGGCAGACTAGGACCCCCTGGGAGACCCGGGCCACAGGGACCTCCTGGTAAACACGGCCCAGTGGGACCTCAAGGACTGATAGGCATGAAAGGGGATATGGGAATTCCGGGTAATACTGGTCCCGCGGGACCAACCGGCCCGCCAGGACGAAAGGGCGCTAAAGGTGAGCCGGGCCAGTCCATCTCAGCTCCTTCTCTGCTTCAGCCTCCAACGGAAACCACGATCAATGAAAGTCAAACAGTCATCTTGAAATGCACACCTAATGGAAACCCATTACCGAAAGTCACGTGGTCTAAGCTGAATTCATCACTTCCGGCTGGACGACACGTGATTGAAGCCAGCGGTGCTCTAATTCTGAGGGATGTTAGATCACGAGACCAAGGAGTTTATAGCTGCAGAGCAGAAAACTTGTTGGGAAGCGCTAATGCTACAGCTAAACTGACTGTTCAGTGTAAGTTGCCTTGGTCATTTATTTTTCGTCAGTTTTTTTCAGGTGCTAATTCATTTCAAATCTTGAGTAAAAATCAGTGCCAGAAAAATAAGTTTGTTAAATATTGATAGAGCACTTCAAAAGTTGCTTTTTTATGCATTCGAAATTTGCATCAAGCAAGCATTTACCCGGTAACTTGATTGTTCCTTTTTTGACAGTCGTTCCTCGGCTTTTCTTGCCATCCACCGAAATATTGGCAGAAGACGAACAAAATGTCACCATCCCCTGCAATGCTACCGGTCAGCCGCATCCTAGGATCACATGGTCTAAAGCATTTGGTCGCTTGCCAGTCGGGAAAACAATAGTGACGAAGGGAAACTTAATAATATACAATGTGTCAAAGAAAGATAGAGGTATATACATTTGTAAGGCGGTGAATATTCTAGGATCGACAAGAGGAGTGGCTCAACTCGCAGTATTTTCTCGTCTGCAATTTAAAGTCCGTCCTCCCAACAAAGTTACAATTGCTTCATTTGGTTCAACTGTTCGATTGCCATGCGCGACCGAAAGTGAACTTAGAACCACTATCACGTGGACCAAGGACGGCAAGTCTTCACTTCCCTCATATTCCAATGGAACTCTCGTTCTTGAAAATATAAAGAAATCTCATGAAGGATCTTATACCTGCAGAGCCACAAATGCACTGACAACAATACAGGCTAAGGTGAAAATAGATATTCCTGTTAATGCAACATCCTGCGCTGTAATACGGAAGTACGTCAGCAGCTTAAGCGGAAATTACGTCACTGATCCAGATGGCCCAGGGGGTCTGGCACCCTTTACAGTGTACTGCGACATGACAGACAAGACTGGTGTTGGCGTGACAGTCATCAGTCACGACAGTGAAAGCAGAACCTATGTCAAAGGTTATAGCAGTCCAGGTAGCTATTCACGTGACATTCATTATACAGGAGCAAGTTTGTCTCAGCTGGCGAGTCTCACCAGAGTCTCTTCACATTGCGAACAGTTTATTAAGTATGAATGTTATCATTCAGTGTTGCTTTTGAATAACTATCCATACGGATGGTGGGTGTCACGTGATTCTGTTAAGATGACGTACTGGGGTGGAGCGTCAGTCAGTGGTAAGTGCGCATGCGGGATGACCAACTCATGTGCAAACTCCGGGTATGGTTGCAACTGTGACGCGCAAGGTTGGGTGTGGCGTGAAGACAGTGGTCTCCTCACAGATAAGACACGCCTTCCAGTCAAACAACTCAGGTTTGGGGATACCGCCACACGAGGAGAAAAAGGGTATCACACACTGGGTAAACTAAAGTGCTATGGCATACCTTGGGAAACATGACGTAACAGCCAAAGTTCATGAACAAATTTACTTTAAATCTACATGCCTAATTTTACCCAACCTAACCTATCGAAGCGCAACAATGAAAAACGTGAATTCAACAATATTTTTTAAGGACCTTACCCAGGAGGTCAAATGAAGGAGAAGTACATGGTCTTATGAGCCAAAAGGAGAAACAAGTCTTGTTTAATATAATGTGATACTCCGTTGCATACTGCTGCTGTGGCAGACCTAGTTATTGATCAATCGGAACCGCAAATAGTTTGAGGGACACTTCAAATCATTAATCCTTAAAAATGAAATCAGATTTCAGCGCGGTCGTAACCACGTCATTACAGACCATAAGTCCACAAATTAAATGCCAAGTTAACATATTTTAATACAATTTTAAGTTCAAGTATTTTCGGGAAACGTTTTTTCTCTTGTCGGGTTCAATAAGTTAACGATACTTTTATGACTTTTATCGTACTCAGAAGATCTCGATGGTTTCCATGTAAATGTATGTTCATTTAAATCGAATCGAGTTTAATCATTGTAAACTAGTTATAGCTGTCGCTAAAGTGCCAACGAGCCAAGCTTGCGTGATCTGGCGCCTGGCGGCTGCAAACATCACGCGGCGTACTCGTGCGGCACTCTCATTGGTTATCGCTACGGTCAACATTTCATCGCTTTGGTCTACATTACAGCTTTTGGTCTACATTACACTCAAATTTGAAGCGCTTCTGAGATCTCGTCCGCCTAAAAATCTTCTCGCGGCTCTATAAGCTACCGCCTCGCCAGGCCTTCTGTCTTCAGAAGGCCTGACTCGTTGGCAATTATGCACTGCTCATCACCCTATAACGGGTACTTTGAAAGTGCGAGTGTGTCGATATTACGATGTTCCAAGCATAGTATAGGGACCATGGGCAAATATTACATAAATAAGCTAAGTGTGGGCATCATTTTAATGTCCCAGTGTTTGAAATGCACCAATCCTCTATCATTTGCATTTTGTGTATTTTCGAAACGAAAGCCGTCACGGACTAACTTGAAAAAAGATTTATTTCTAGGTCATCTTCAACCTCCTTTCGATAAAAATTAAAAAGACCTTGCGACTTTGATTTTAGAATTTGATGACGTCACTGTCACTTGGTAACAAGATGTCATCGTCTGAAGCACTTAGAGGGCCACTAGGGAGAATACTTTTATAGTAATAGGTTAATAGGTGTTACCCTCTTTAAATCAAGGTTATTGTTATTGTTATTTCCCTTCGATGTATTCTCCTGGCCCGGCGACGTTTTGGTCTCTGCTGCCTTGTTGTACAGAATGCTATTAAAGGAGACATTCCGGAGCACTTAGTGACTTTTAGGTCAACCTTAAGAGACTTACACGGACCTTACACTAAAAACCGCTACTTAGCCAGAATCCCTAACCCGAGAAAAGATTGGGGTAAAACAACAACGTATTATACCTGTATATGCGATTGGACAGTTCTTCCCAATGCCTTAAGGAAGGCTATATCATGTAAAAATTTTAAACGTGATATTAAGAATTTTTAAATCGCTCAGTATTTTTTTTAGCGTGCTTCGGAAAACCTATTGCACTTTCATTGATGGAGGAATTCGTTTCGATTAAAGAACGAAAGAACCAGGACAAGTCAAAAGAAAATCATAGGCTTACTTATTTTATACAGCCTTTAATGATTTTGAAACTATTTATCTGAAGAAGCAAAGTGGCCAAGTTTCCGACAACATTAATTGCGAAATATATGTTTACTCTTGAATCCCATCTCTTAGTAACTACGCCAGAAGGGAACACTATGATGGTTGCTGTAGATACGTATACGATATTGATATATAAGGCAACCATAGTGTTATTTTAAAAGTAGTATAAATAAATGAGTGCCTGACTTTACCAATGCTAACCATCCGCATCCCCTTTGCCATCAAATAATTAAGAACATTACGTACATACAAAATAAATCCATCTGAGAGATTTGTAACAGAAATTATAAACCATCATCCTCAGGGCAAGGATTCCTATTTCTCTCGTCTGCAATTATTAAGTCAGTTGTAAGCAACTTGTTACGTTTGCTGTAACTGTGCAAATATAAGACCGAGGGGAAATCATCAGAGGTTGTTTTTGTGTTATTTCTTAATGTTGTTCACCATTGCAAATTGATTATGGCGGCCATATGCAGATATTTCGTCAATAGATTACATTTAAGGGTATCTCGTAGTGTCCGACTTGATCTTGGAGTATTTCCTTGATCACCCGCAAAACCGAGATTGAAACACTGACCTCGGTAGAATTTGATGACATCGAGGTTGCAATACGCATGCGCTGTATTTCCACCATCAATCTTGGGTTACAATAACAACCTCCTCTCGCTCGCTCCAGGCGATAAAAAGAGGAGAAACCCTGGGAACGACGCATGAGACCAAACAACGCAACGAGCCTTTTTGCGCATGATTTTCGAAAATTCTCTGAATTTGCTTACTATGTTGTTACACATATTACAAGGGGCCCCACATTGGAACTGAAGTGCTTCCTGTGCTCGCTCCATGTGAAGAGGTTGAGGGAATAAGTTGCTCAACTATATCGTTCAATTTGGTCTTTTTGTACCTCAGGGTGGACATGTCGATTTCACAAGTACTTTGAAACGCTTAATTAACGTACCGGTTTGTATGGTAGCTTGCCAGATTCACCTTCTCCGCCTCCCCGTGAAAATTGCACTCCGACTTGGCAGCAAGAAATCTTTTGTCAGATATCACCTTTTGAGATGCATTTAATTCAATATCCGATGTAGTTTTGTCATTGTCCCTGGGAAAAATAAAAACACTGGAAATTCAATGCACGAAGTTTTTTCGACAAAGTGCCTCTTTAGTGATGAAAATATTATCAGTGAATGGCAGTTAAACTTCAACATTATTTTTCTTGAAGACAAAAGAACAACTGGCGTTTTGCGCGCTGTTAAGGAGGCTTTGTAAACGCTGCCCGGAGCAGAGCGGAAGAAGAAGCTTTATTGCACTCTATTCTTGCCTTAATATTAACTAAACAAATAGAGTATTGGCTGCCTGGAATAACCCTAAGAGCTAGCGCAGTCAGGCAGCCGGGTAACTTATTAATGGAAACTGTTGATTACAATAAATTAAATTACAGGTCAGCCAGAAGGCACAAACACACATGCATGCAGAAACATGTACGTACAAAATACAGACAGACAGAGACAGCAAAAAGGAACTGAAGTGTAATACACAGTATAAACATGAATTAATATAACGACTAGAACTTAGAATTAAATTTTTCGAAGCCCGGCCATAGTTCGATAAATTAAAGTAAAAGCAAAGTTCATAGAAATAGTACCTATAAACAGATAACACTAGATTACAAGGAATTGAGATGAATGAAATGACAAAACTTACGCAAGTATAGTATCATTAGAAAAGACACAACTACCCAAAAACAAAACCATTCCTTATAGTCTAAAATAAGATCAAGATTAATCGAGTCCTAAATTTAGATAAAGAAAGGGTTTTCGTACACTCCTTACAATAGTTCCAAATATTTTTAAGCACCTCTTGTGTTGTAGCTGTCTGTTTTTAACTATTGTAAAGAAAGTATCAAAGACAGAGGGTAAAAATCTACCAAAACAAGATCAGGCAACTTGAAAATGATAAAAAATTTTGAAAATTGGACTGGAATACTCATCGAATTTAGAAGTAAAGTGGTAAAGTGAAGTGGTGCATTTATATAGCGCCTTGATCACAAACGTCTCAAAGGCGCTTTACAATGATCAATTTGCCCCTAGCGCACTGGAAGCAGATACAGGCGCCAATGGCAGCCGCTTCCAAGCAGTCCACGCATGCTCGGAACAGCAAAATGGTTTAAGGGACACTGCAAATCATTAATCCTTGACAACGAAATTAGATCAGATTTTAGCTGGGTGGTAAGCACGTGTTTTCAGCACGTAAGTGCAAAACTTAAGTGTCACTGAAGTTAACCAATTTCAAGAATCAATATTTTAAGGAAACGCTTTTATTTCAAGTCAGATGCACTAAGTGAAAGAAAATTGCGTTTCAAAATGAAACTCGTGTGACCTGGTGAAATTTGACATGTAAATTCCAAAGATTCTTTCACCATCCTCGAAGATCTCAATGGTTTCTATGCAAATGTATGTTGTTCATCTTAAATCGAATCAAGTTTAATCATTGCAAATTTTGCAATGATTAACTGATAAAGGGCACTTTGAAAGTTCAAGTATGTCGATATTACGATGTTCCAAGGCGTAGGGACCATGAGCAAGTTTGTCTCAGCTGGCGAGTCTCACCAGAGTCTCTTCGCATTGTGAACAGTTTCTTAAGTATGAGTGTTATGATTCAGTGTTGCTTTACAACAACTATGCATACGGATGGTGGGTATCACGTGATTCTGTTAAGATGGAGCATCAGTCAGTGGTAATTGCTCATGCGGGATGACCAACTCTTTTGTAAACCCCAATTATGGTTGCAACTGTGATAAGATCGACGCCGTATGGCGTGAAGACAACCTTCTCCTCACAGACACGACACGCCTTCCAGTCAAACAACTCAGGTTTGGGGATTTCGGCCCACACAACAACCGAGGTTACCATACATTAGGTAAACTGAAGTGATATGGCATAGTGTGAACTTGGGAAAGATGACGTCACGGCAAAATATTCAGGAAACAATTTATTTTAAATCTACATGTCTAATTTTACGCAATCTAATATATCTACCAAAGAGCAACAATGAAAAACGTGAATTCAACAAAATCTTTGAGGATCCTACGCTGGAGGTCAAATGAAGGACAAGTGATATTTTGAGGGAAAGAGAGAAACTCATGAAACATTGCTTTCGGATTCTTTAATATTATGTGAGACATCATTACATACTGCTGCTGCGGCAGATTTAGTTCTTGATAAATCGGAACCGCAAATACTTTGAGGGACACTTCAAATCATTAATCTTTAAAGTTTAGTTAGATGAGATTTCAGCTAGGTGGAAAGCACGTGATTTACAGAACAAAAAGCCGCAACTTTAATGTCAAATCGACCAATTTTAATACAATTTTAACTATAAATGTTTTCGCAAAACATTTTTTTTGTTTTCTTTTCAGATCCACTAGTTTTTCAAAAGGAACATCATTTCACCTAGTGAAATTTACTTAGTGAATTCCAAAGATTCGTTCATGGTCCTAGAAGATCTCAATGGTTTCTATGTAAATATGTACGTTTATTATAAATCGAATCTAGTTAAAGATTGTCAACAATGCACTGATTATCCGATAACGGGTACTTTTAAAGTGTGTCGAGTGAAGACAGTGGTTTCCTCACAACCAAGAGACTTTTAGGGATCAAACAAATCAGATTGGAAGATGTTAATAGCTGGAACCAAAAAGGAACACCAACAGGGCGTCTCCATACAAAGCACTGTAAAATTGAGTATCATGTTTCGACAAATAACTTTGAAACGATGCACCAAACAGACCTGAGACTTGGAGGAGTTACTTATGTATTAGTCTTTAACAACATTTTCATTTTCTTGCCTTCTTTCTTTCAACGATTTTGGATTTCATTTTTTAATGCGTTAAAACACACCGGTGGCTCAGTTGGTTGAGCACCGCGCTGCCATGCGGGAGGTCGTGAGCTCAACTCCGGCCGGACCAACACTCTGGGTCTTAAGATAACTGAGGAGAAAGTGCTGCCTTTGTAATTACATCCGCAAATGGTTAAACTTTCATAAAACCTGTGGGACGTTAAAAATCCCATACACTAGTCGAGAAGAGAAGGGTATGTAGTTCCCGGTGTTGTGGTCTGGCCTTTCCTTCAACAATGTGGTCGGCTTGGGGTAATCTTCTGAATGGGCTACTGATCGATGAGACCACATAACAGCAAAACAGACAGTGGTCAAACTGAAGGAGTCCAAGTGCTGAAACGGGTGAACTAAACTAAACTAAACTGAACTAAACTGTGAGAACTGTTTCACGTGACGTCACGGAAGCCATGTTGGCGTTCCTAAACAAAAGAACAGCGGCCATTTTGGTGTCCCCAACTAATCCTCCGGGAATTGAGCTCTATTATCGTGCTAACGTTTTCTTTTGTTTTGTTTTTTCCTTTTTTTTCTTTTGAAAAACAAGGTTACTGATCACGTGAGTGAAAACAGTTTATAGAACAACTTCACAGTTACAGTAAAAGCTCCTTATAAATGCAAACACAGACTAGTCACTATCGACACATCTACAGATCCACTTTATCCTCTTTGTCTCTTATTAGTTCTATTTAACTTCTTTTATTTTTGAAGTAGTCGAAATTGCCAGTCCAATGAACTTGTTTGTCCGTTTCCCAGCCACTTCCACTGAAATTTGTCCTCCGGGTTTTAAAGACAAGTGAATCACACTAGGAAGAAGTAATCGTTCAACGTAATACCATTAAAACACACTCATTAATTATACTTCGATATCACTCACATTTTGGTTACTTTTCCAAAATTCGTTATTATCAAGGATTTCGATATAACGAACCCTCGATATCACGAATCAATTGCCCTAGTCCATTGGCACTTCGTGAAATAGAGGTTCCACTGTAGATCACTCCAAATTTCAAATAGACCACGCTATATCCAGTAGATCCACGTTATTTCCGATCCAACAGCCCGTTCCAAAACAAATTACCCTTATAGCTACGTAAGTCACCTATTGAATTTATTTGTAAACATTAAGAGATGTTCACCGGTACATTATCCGTTGTTATGAATGACCCATCCAGACTTCAACTGGCTGCAGAAACATTTACTTGTTTTCTTCCTTACTTGGCAAATTTTTATATCACTCAAATTAAAAACTACCTCTTCTAAAATCACCATACTTCGGCGCCACATGGTATTCAGAGTAAACGCTTAAAGAAGCGCCTTGTTATTTTTACTCCGTCTTTCCCGGGGAAACGCTAGAGCTTAAATTTCGGCTTCGTCCTTTTTTGCGTTCAGTCACCAATCGCACTCAAGATTGTACAACGTATTCGCGAAGTTAACCAAAGCCCATACGTGGCATGGTTGTACAAAGGCG
>NC_090878.1:9496617-9521617 GCF_036669935.1 Montipora foliosa | reverse complement strand
ATTCATTACACAGGAGCAAGTTTGTCTCAGCTGGCGAGTCTTACTGGAGTCTCTTTACACTGTGAACAGTTTATTAAGTATGAGTGCATGGATTCTCGGTTGTTCAGGGGTCCACAAGGCTGGTGGGTGTCACGGGATTCTGTTAAGATGACGTACTGGGGTGGAGCATCAGTCAGTGGTAAATGCGCATGCGGGATGACCAACTCATGTGCAAACCCCAATTATGGTTGTAACTGTGATATGAATGACCATGTATGGCGTGAAGACAGCGGTTTCCTTACAGACAAGACACACCTTCCAGTCAAACAACTCAGGTTTGGGGATGCTGGCGGATTCGGAACCAGCAACCGAGGTTATCATACAATGGGTAAACTGAAGTGCTATGGCATAGTGTGAACTTGGAAAAGATGACGTCACACCCAAAGTTCATGCAACAATTCACTTTAAATCTACATGTCTAATTTTACCTAATTTCTATCAATCGAAGAGCAAGAATGAAAAACGTGAATTCAACCTAACCTGGAGGTCAAATCAACGACAAGTAGTCTTATGAGCGAAAGGAGAAACTCTTGAAACTTTTTTTTTCTTGGTTAATATAATGTCGTACACCATTACAAACTGATGCTGTGGCAGGATTTAGTTATTGAGAAATCGGAACCGCGAAAGGTTTGAGGGATTCTCAAAATCATTAATCCTTAAAAATGAAATTAGATCAGATTTCAGCTCGGTGGTAAGCACGTGTTTTATCGAGAAAAAGGCACCAGCGAAAGTGTCAAATTAAACAAATTATAGACCATATTAATAAATGGCGGTCGCATTTATTATTCTTTTGTCCTAGTGCAAATTAGTCTTCCAAGCCTCATTTTAGAACGAGAATTCTTTTCAATTCACTGTATGTTATCGAGGCTAGGTAGGCTAATTTGCACTTTGACAAAAGAATCATAAATTGACCTGCATTTAAAATGAAATTAATAAAAGCAAATAAAAATTTTTGGTCTGTAATACAATTTAAGTATAGAGATATTCGGGAAACCTTTTTTTTCTTGTCAGATTGACTAAGTGAATGAAACTCGCTTTTCAAAATGAAATTCATTTCACCTAGTGAAATTTAACTTGTAAATTCCAAAGATTCGTTCATCTTCCTCGAAGATCTCGATGGTTTTTATGGAAATGTAATTTCATTTTAACTCATTTCCAGCCCCGCGCGGGCTCACCCATGGGATTTAAGCGTCATGGAAAAATAGCAGAAAGTAGATCTTAGTTTGGATTATTGGAATGTGAAATGAAAATAGGAGGTAACCACGCATTTTTCGGAGATGATTAGGTTTGTTTTTTGAAAAAGTGACACTTCAGAAAATTTTTGCTCAGCTTATCAAAAAGAAACGCAAGTGACAGTTTTTATCGGCACAAACATTTACTTGCAGTAACAACAGGAACGTCAAAGATCTTTAAAGCAAATAGCAGATTGCAACTGGATGATTCTATAAATGTATTTTTTATCACGAAAGAGCCATTTTTTGACCCTGACAGCGCTCCTCTCTAGTTATTAAAAAGCGCCCTTTATCAATTTTTCACGGCCCCAAAAACAAATCCCGGCTTCAATGGGCCTCAAAAACTTCCATTTTAAATAATAAAAAATGGCGATCACCACGCGATTTTAAAAATTAAATTGGTTTTTCAGGCTATTGAGTGGATATTTCCTTGACAAACTGCCTTGACCCTTTGGGAAGACCAGAGTAACGTTGCCAGGATATTTGGAGTGAGAAATCTAAGTGATATTTGTTGTACACTGGCTCGATTACCTTCCACAAAAAAGCAAGAAAAACACGATTCATTAAAATACTAGGATAACGCATAAATCGTCAATCTAGATAAACTGAGGATCTTCACTATAAAACATTGCGATAAAATATTAAACATGGTAAAGACAGTAAAAAAATTTAAAATGCGACTTTTCGCCTTAACTTGTGTGTACTTGTCGCCATTGTGAATATCCTAGAGTGTACCACAAAAACAGGTGCAAATGTCTTTATTCTCCGGCCTGAAGTCGAATGTAATGGAATCCAACCTGTACGCGCTGAAGTGATCAGCTAGCTACTTGCATTCTCAATCGTTTCTCGTGGTGAGCTTACTTACCTTTGAAGGCCTTTTGAAGCAATAGTTTTAGGTAGAATCCTCCATATCGCCTCATTCAACTCCTTTTCTTTTTGAAGCTAGTGTTTACAGAAAACCTACGAACACTCACGGTGACACTTGTTTTTCATCAAGATTGAAAAGAGGTACCTTATACCTATCCATATCGTTCTTAATGATACACTTAGGAATGATCACACTAAATTTTGAGGATGTTGCAAAATTGTTGTTTTAATAATTTGATGGCCAACACGAGACAACTTTGGTCGCCTCTAGCATTTTAATTTGGTGACATTTATTCATCATTTTTGGTTTGATGAGCATCTTCGGCCAACATTGTGGCAAAGAAAGATAGAGGAACATACATTTGTAAGGCGGTGAATATTCTAGGATCGAGCAGTGGCTCAACTCACAGTATTTTCTCCTCTACAATTTAAAGTCCAAAGTTACAATTACTTCATTGGTTCAACTGTTCGATTGCCATGCGCGGCCGAAAGTGAACTGAGACCCACTATCACGTGGACCAAGGACGGCAAGTCTTCACTTCCCTCATATTCCAATGGAACCCTCGTTCTTGAAAATATAAAGAAATCTCATGAAGGATCTTGTACCTGTAGAGCCACAAATGCACTAAAAACAATACAGGCAAAGGTGAAAATAGAAATTCCCGTCAATGCAACATCCTGGTCCCGGTTCTTCAAAAGCCAATTAGCGCTAATCCCAGATTAAAAATTAACCAAAGAGTTTATTTCTCTACTCCCACATGCTGTGCAACGCTGATATTCGGCGAAACTTTACATTCAAAGAAGTCAATCTTGAAAAACAAAAATAGGCAAAAGAAATTTTCACCAAAAAGGTGAAAACATGAAACAAACGTTTGCGCTGATCCTGGATTAAGTTAATCGGCTTTCGAACAACCGGGCCCTGCGCTGTAATAAGGAAGTACGTCAATAGCTTAAGCGGAAATTACGTCATTGACCCTGATGGCGTTTTTTTCATTTGTAATCTCAGTACGTATGAAATAAGGCATTTTACATTTTCAGTATTACCGTGATTCCATACCTACTTCGCCTCTGACCAGGATCGAGTTCAAGGCAGAACAAAGTCCACTTTTAAGCCCTCGCCGTTTAAAAAACATTTCAAGATGTTATACTTACTCATGATTTAAATTGTATGTTCTACGCTGACGATACCCAAATCTACATCGCTATTAAAGATCCTGAGCATTCTGTAGATTCTGTCGAAATTCCTCAAGCATGCGTAAATGATGTTTTTGCATGGAACACTCAGAACATGTTGAAGAGCAATCTTGGTAAAACTGAAATACTGCATTTCACCTCCCTTTTCAAGAAGCAACCGTCATCGTTAGACTTTAGCTAATAGTACAATAGGAATCAAAGCAAAAGCTAAGAATTTGGGCATTGTAATGCCGGGATAAAACTTTATTTTTTAATGACCATATCAACGAAACATGCAAAAAAGCCAGTTTTGCTATAAGATCCATTGGACGCATCCGTAGGTACCTTCCGTATGATGGATTGAAGATGCTTGTCAACTCCCTTGTGATTTCTAGACTAGACTATTGTAATAGCGTTTTATATGGGATACCAAAGTATCAAAGGGACAAATTACAGAGAATCCAGAATATCGCTGCTCGAATGATAACTGGAACACGAAGCACTGAACATATAACACCTATTTTAAAGAATCTGCATTGGCTCCCAGTCGAAGCAAGAATTAATTTTAAGATTTTACTTATAAAGTATAAGATTTTAAATGGGCAATCTACCAGTTATTTAGAATCTATTATACAAGAATATCACCCACTATAAGAACACTGAGATCATCAACTCGTTCACTGTTATGCATCCCATCTATTAAATCCAATTCCTATGGTGGTCGCGCTTTGTCAGCAACTGCGCCGAAATTATGGAACTCAATTCCCGAATATATTAAAAGAGCAGAAACAGTAGAAACATTTCAAACTAGGCTTAAGACATTTTTGTTTCAAAAACGTTACTGTTAATTATTTATTTATTTTTCTCTGTCTTTTTAATGAATGATCCGTTGTTAGGCGCATTGAGGTTAGAAATGCGCCCTATAAGCACCTATTTATTATTATTATTATTATTATTATTATTATTATTATTATTATTATTATTATTATTATTATTATTATTATTATTATTATTATTATTACATAATTGCCCGGCAATGCGCTACAAATGAATCCAAAAGTGTTGTTTACTCATTTTATGGCCAACACGAGAGAGCCTTTGTCGCCTCTTGCATCTCATCTTGGTGACTTTGATTTTATTCATCGTTTTTCGTTTGATGAGCAACATTTTTTGAACCCAACATCGCAACATCACCTCCCTACACTCCACTTTCTACTCCAGTAAAACGATTTCAGCTTCCAATGGGGTAACCATGAGGAATTAAAGATGTTGGACGAAGTGATCCCTTACTATTGCATCGAAGTGCTTCCATACAATATGAAAATCCGGCTGACCTGCGTAAATTGATATACTTCCTGTGTTACAAAATCTTAAATACAACGTATCAACAAGACTGGGTATAGAGTTTCATTTCGCAGCATAGTACATTTTCGAACATTTCGTTTGTTCATTGCTGCAATTCTTTCAAAAAAGGATCAGCGCGTGATTCGTAAGCCGCGAGTTTATCTTATCAAGAAAACACCAAAGTCAAAAAGTGTTGAAAAAGCCATACTAAAACCATGAAACATCAACAGGAGGACAAACGGACCAACAGATTTGGCAGCTTGTGTTCTGCGTCTGGTTTGCTGTTGTCTCTTGTGTGTTGCATCGCACTGATTCATGTGGAACTCAGAATACAACAACACCATCGACTGATATCACACTCAGTAACATCCTGTGATCAGCTCGAGACTAAAATCCTACAAAAAATACAGCAGAATTACAGAGAATGGCGAGATGATAAAGATCAATGGAGGCAAACAAGAGGTCAGTTATTCCAGGATTCTTGATATACATACGAGATTTTTAAAGGTATCATTGTTAGTTAGTCCTGGTTTTAATTGTGAAAGCAGTTCAATATTTATAAATTTGCACCGTTTATGCCATTCAGATTCACTGGAGATAAATCAAACATAAAGTCTGTTTACTGTCAACCGTAGCTTAGAAAAAAGCTAACATTATCATGTATCGTGGCTTTTAGCTTTGAATCATGTAACTTTTAATACTTATTTGCACTGCTAGGAAAGGCATGTCAAAATGGCCTGTGCAATATTCTCAGTAGCAACCAGTAAGGTGGCGAGTATTCACTGTAGTTTTTGAATTTAGCCATCAAATGCATCTGTCGAAAAACATTCTTGATATCAATTTCATCTTTTCTTAAGGTTATCAACACTCCTGGTCCAGACAAACACGAGCTTCACCCGAACAGTCGCGACTAAAATCTGTCCAATCAGCCTCTGATGTAAAACTGCTGATTAAACAAGAGCTTCAAACACTGCAAAACCAAATTTGTGCCAAAGATGAAACTCTCTGCCGATCAGGACCAAAAGGAAATAGTGGGAAACGAGGAAGACCGGGAACCCGCGGAAGACCAGGACCCCCAGGGAGACCCGGGCCACAGGGACCTCCTGGTAAACACGGCCCAATAGGACCTCAAGGACTGACGGGCATGAAAGGGGATATGGGGATTCCGGGTAATACTGGTCCCGCGGGACCAACCGGCCCGCCAGGAGAAAAAGGCGCCAAAGGTGAACCTGGCCAGTCAATCTCAGCTCCTTCTCTGCTTCAGCCTCCAACGGAAATCACGATTAATGAAAGTCAAACAGCCATCTTGAAATGTTCAGCCAATGGAAATCCATTACCAAAAGTCGAGTGGTCTAGGCTGAATTCATCACTTCCGGCTGGACGTCACGTGATTGAACTCAGTGGCGCTCTGATTGTGAGGGATGTTAGACCTGGAGACGGAGGAGTTTACAGCTGTAGAGCAGAGAACTTGTTAGGAAGCACTAATGCATCAGCTGAGCTGACTGTTCAGTGTAAGTTCTATTTTGTTATTCTTGTCTCAAGTTAGCGTAACCTGTAAGTTGTGGATCTGTCTGTCGTATCGAAATTTGAACTGATAAGAGAATTAACAGAATCGAACAATGAACTCTTGGTCCGAATTTACAACATTTTGATTGATGAATTAAAGAATATGATCACCATTTGATTTCAGCTTTTTTTTTAGTTTTAGTTTTAAAGGCTTTGTTGTCATCGGCGTGTATCATTTTGTAGTATACAAAAATTTGGTTTTATCAACGGAGTTGATAATGTAAATTGGCCACCGTACAGAGATTCTAAAAGCTGACGTTTCGAGCGTTAGCCCTTCGCCATTCGCTCTGACGAAGGGCTAACGCTCGAAACGTCAGCTTTTAGAATCTCTGTACGGTGGCCAATTTACATTATCAACTCCGTTGATAAAACCAAATTTTTGTATACTACTTCCCCACCGACGCAGCACCACAGTTTCTTTAGAAACTACCCCTTCTATCATTTTGTAGTGTTGAATTATCACCAATACAGGTATATGAAACTCTTCATTTCTCCGGGACCCTTTTAAGCTAGATTCGGGCATTAAGACAATTGCTGCAACAACATTTTTCGGAGTATTGCATATTCATCGTCGACTTCAATTATAACTGGCTAAATGAAAACTGAACAACCTTTTCATCAGAGATAACAGTTACAGGCCATTTGCCACACAGTATACAACCAAAGAAGAACATGTTTGGACCATATAAACACCGATTAACCAGTATTCCAAATTACACCACATTTTCACTGATCATAAAGCAGTTTGTGCTTCAGTAAATTGCTTGAATCCATAGCCAAAAGTGACATCCTATATAAAAGTATGGATTAACTTCATGTAATTAGAGTGTAATAAATATCACCCACAACACCCTCCTACATTAGAAACTACCAATCCGCAGTAGACACGTGCACGTGTACTCACCGAGTACCTACTTTTATTTGTATTGTAGCAACATTTTTACCAAGCAGAATTTTAGTCCAGTTTCTTGACTGTTGCTTCTTTATTTGACAGTCGCGCCTCGACTTTTGTTGTCATCCAACGAAATATGGGCAGAAGAAGAGCAAAATGTCACCATCCCGTGCAATGCTACAGGTCAGCCGCAGCCAAGTGTCACATGGTCCAAATCAGTTGGTAGTTTACCAGTCGGAAAAACAAAAGTGACGAAGGGAAACTTGATAATATCAAAAGTGGCAAAGAAAGATAGAGGAACTTACATTTGCAAGGCTCTCAATATTCTGGGCTCAACAACAGCAGTGGCTCAACTGACAGTATTTTCTCGTCTGCGGTTTAAAGTCCGTCCTCCAAAAGATATAACAGCAGCGATTGGTTACAGTGTCCATCTTCCGTGTGTGACCGAGAGCGACATGAAAACTATTATTAATTGGGCAAAGGATGAAAAGCGCTCACTTGTTCTTGATTCAAATGTGTTATTAAATGGAACACTGATTCTTCGAAATGTTAAAAAATCTCACCAGGGAACGTACACCTGCAGAGCAACTAATGCACTGAAAACAATAGAAGCTAAGGTGAGACTCAACATTCCTGTTGATGGGACATCCTGCTCTGAAATACGGAAGTACGGCAGCAGCTTAAGCGGAAATTACGTCATTGATCCTGATGGCCCAGGAGGTCTGGAACCCTTCACAGTATATTGCGACATGACAGACAAGAATGGTGTTGGCGTGACAGTTATCAGTCACGACAGTGAAAGCAGAACCTATGTATATAATGGCAAAACTTGGGGTGGCCGAGGCAGCTACTCACGTAACATTCATTACACAGGAGCAAGTTTGTCTCAGCTGGCGAGTCTCACCAGAGTCTCTTCACATTGTGAACAGTTTATTAAGTATGAATGTCATGATTCAGTGTTGGTCTACAATAACAAGAACAATCCATACGGATGGTGGGTGTCACGGGATTCTGTTAAGATGACGTACTGGGGTGGAGCGTCAGTCGGTGGTAAGTGCGCATGCGGGATGACCAACTCATGTGCAAACCCCAGTTACGGTTGCAACTGTGATAAGAACGATGGTGTGTGGCGTGAAGACAGCGGTCTCCTCACAGACAAGACACGCCTTCCAGTCAAACAACTCAGGTTTGGGGATACCGGCGGAGGATCCAGCCAAAAAGGTTATCATACACTGGGTAAACTGAAGTGCTATGGCATAGTGTGAACTTGGAAAAGATGACGCCACAGCCCAAGTTCATGAAACAGTTTTTTTTAAGGTGCTAATATGATCAAAAAAATCACATCCCTTTTTCCTTAAGATTTTGAAAGCGTGTTTGCTTGACACCTGACTGATAGCATCTTGAGCTTCGAATTTTATCCAAAGGCTGTTTTCTTTGACTGCAAGTTTAGGATTTCACGGTCCACCATTATTCACGTTCAAGACTGACCGCTTGGACCTGAGAGGGTTGGATCGAGGATAAGATGACGTCAAAGCCTCACTAGCTTAAAATTGCAGCGTGTAAACGCAGCTTAGTGTACATGCAAAACACTAGTTTAAAAGTCTCAAAGTTCGAAACTTTCACGTCATCTTATCCTTGATCCAGCTCTCTCAAGACTTTAAAGTTAGTAATGACGGACCATTAATAAGGAAAATTTCATTCAAAATGAGCAGGCGTCTTTTTGAAATGAAGACTTAAAACGTCGGTCACTTAGTTTTGACTTAACATAGTTTTGAAATATAAAGAAAAAGTAGAATTGATTTTTGGTCACAGTAGCACTTTAAATCTACATGTCTAATTTTACCCTATCTACATTTATCGAACTGCAACAATGAGGAACGTTAAAATGTTTGAGGAAAACTTTTTGTAGGAGATGCGTGACACTTTAAAATGAATAAACAAGTAGAGTGAAATAAAATAAATATCAAAAAGTGTCACTAGCTTTTTTGTTAATCATTTTCTGACACTGACACTTTTTGATATTTATTTTATATTACTCTGCTTGTTTAAATGTTTGAGGATCCTACGCTGGAGGTCAAATATAAGACAAGTGGTCTTTTGAGCGAAAGGGATAAAATTTGCTTTCGTCTTGTTTTATATTAGGGACCTTTAGATCGCAAACCACTACGAGTATGAATTTTCTGTACTGAGCATGCGCATAAGGTTTGGAGGCCGACATTTTTTTAAGTGCGCGTGCTCAGAACGGAAAACTCGTAATTGTAGTGGTCCTTATCCTCCGATCTAAAGGTCTCTACTTAACAATTAGACCCGTGGCCCTTGAGGGCAAAGGGTCTAATTGTTTTAGTATCACCCAGCTAGTCGGACAGAAAAGGCAATAGCAACGTTAGCAAATGCAAGTTAAAGAAATAGTTGGGTAGCCAATCAAAATGCAGGATTAGCATTCAGTCCACTAGTTGGGTGATACTAATATGTGATACACCGTTACATACTGCTGCAGTCGCAGATTGAGTTATTGATAAATCGGAACCGCAAATAGTTTGAGGGACACTTTCCGTTTTTCGAAAGGAACATCATTTTACCTAGCGAAATTTACTTAGATTCGTTCATGGTCCTAGAAGATCTCAATAGTTTCTATGTCAATATGTACTTTCATGATAAATCGAATCGAATAGACCATATTCGTATTCTCAGTATTGGACTGGAACTAGCTTGCAATGGAGGCTAATGCGGGGAAATCGTTTCGAATGCAAATACTTTTTAATATATTCCCCCGCATTAGCCTCCACTGCAAGCTAGTTCCAGTCCAGTACTGGGAATACGAATATGGTCTAATTTGAAGATTGTAAATTATGCACTGATTATCTGATAACGGGTACTTTTAAAGTGTGTCGATCTTACGATGTTCCAAGCAACCATGGGGAACTACCACATGCACAAGTTATGTGTGAGCACATTTCTTAGAGTCCAACAGGATTTTAGTGCATTTTTTCGGTAACAGGCACTGAAGACTGTGACTTTTGTAACTTCTATCAAATGTTTTGGAAAGCAGAAAATAAGCATCATTTTAATTTCCCAGTGTTTTTAATGAAAGTAATTCTCTCTTTTGCATCGTGGATCATGTGGATCATTACTTTACTTAGTTACTAGAGCCAATTGCCACGCGTGCAGCGAGAGTTTGGCAGGAATTTTGGTTGTCACTCCACAAGGCCGTAAATATTAATTAAAGTAAGACGAAGTATGGTATTTTTTTAATCGTAAACGAGTTCAGTTATCTACTGATTTATCTATAAAATAAGAGGTATGCCCTTCTCTTAGTGCCAAAAACGAAGATTACAACTAATAAAATAAAGGAAACGGAAAATGTTGCATGTTTTTTTTTCAGCTCGAAGCCTCCGCCTTAAAACGAACCTTGACTGCAATTATTAAGTCAGTTGTAAACAACGTGTTTGCTGTCTATAACTGTGAAAATAGATGACCAGGGAGAAATCATCAAAGACTGCTTTTGTGTTATTTGCCCGGAAGTTATGTTGCACACCATTGCAAGAAATTATTATGGCGCCCATAGGAAACACCATGTTTCTGTAATAGATTACGTTTGAGGATATCTCTTAATGTCCGATTTGATCTTGGAGTATTTCCTCGATCACTAGCAAAACCATAATTCAAACGCTGTCCTCGGTAAAATTTGATGAATTATATGGTGGTTGCAATACACGCGCGCAGTAAATCTAGTATGAACCTTGGGTTACAATAAAAGGTTCCTCTCGCTCGCTTCAGGCGATGAGAAGGGGAGAATCCCTGGGAACGACGCATGGAACAATGCCTGAGAGAACAAGCAACGCACCGCGGCCTTCTTACGCATGATTGTTAAAAATTCACTGAATTAGTTTGCTATGTTATACATAGTAGGAGTCTCGTATCGGAAATTAAGTGCTTTTCCTATCCAGGTGATCTGGTGACGAGGACTGGGAAGAAAAATTTTAACGCCGTATCCCACAACCGCGCGCGGCCTTAGGTGTTGTTTCCAAACTCCCTGCGGTATTTCCATCGCCAAAACTCAACGGATCATTCCGTGTCTACCACATTTCCTATTACTGAATGAACATTCAAGTAGGCCCGACGAGATCTAACCCTCGCCTCCGCCATGTTGAATTAGAAAATGAGACCGCGCGCGGTTGTGGGATACGGCGTTAAAATCTTTCTCCCCAGTCCTCCAAGTTACGTCACCAGATCACCTGGATGTACATGTGCAGAGGTTGAGGGAATAAGGTTGTCAACTGTATCTTTCAATTTGGGCTTCTTGTGCCTCAGCCCGTGGACATGTAGATTTCACAAGTACATGTACTTTGAAGCCCTTACCGGTTTGCATTGTAGCTTGTCAGATTCACATGCATGCTCCGCTCCCTAGTGACAATCGCATCCAGACTTGGCAGCAAGAAAGCTTTTTTCGGATTATACCAGTTGAGATCAATTCCATTCACAATTCGCTTCCGTTTTCTCTTTGTTCCTGGGACTGAAAATGAAAACACAGGGAATTCAATGCACAAAGTTGTTTCGACAGGGTGCTTCTTTCGTGATGAAAATCATTATAATCAATGTATGGCAGTTTAACTTCACTAGTAATTTTTTCGAAGACAAAAGAACAATTTATGTTGCAAACGCTGTTGAAAAACGATTGAGAGCGTTGACCGGAGTAGATTGTTAACGGAATAGATTGGAGTTCAGAATTTAGAAGAAAATGATTTGCTACTCGATTATCGGTTTAGCTTCCGAAAACAACGAGGAACAACATTGTCTATACTTGATTGTACAGAGAGCATTCGGCTTGCTATTGACTATGCATATATATATATATATATATATATATATATATCACAGGCATTTGATCACAACTTCCCATCAGTAGTGCGATCAAATGCCTGTGATAACCATTCATATTATGGGATCCAGCGAAAAGAAGTATGTTGGTTGGGCATTATCCTAAGCAGGCGAATGCAATTCGTTTCGGTCAACGCTTCAGATTCAGAACCTTTAGAAATCTCAAACAAAGTTCATTCATGGCTAAATCTTATGGCTCAAGCTTTTTCTCCTTTATGTAAACGATGCTAAATCCACATAGATTGACAATTTATGCATCCAAGACTTGTTCTGTAACTTTTTTTGTCAAGCTATAAAAGAGGTGCCTGTCCAAAAAGAGTATTCAAATCGCTCTTAATGATACTGCTATAGTTAGGAATGATCACACTATATCCTCGCAGTTAGTGATGTGGTAGTCTAGTGGTTAAGTGATAAGTCTGCTTACGAGCCAGAAGGCTCATCAGGCCGGCGCTTATCTCCGGTTTCTGTAGCATGAAGCGACTAGGAGTATTTATACTCCCCCCTGGATGGGATGCTAGTCCATCACAGGGTTACCCCCAGCATTACGCCGGTACCCATTTATACACCTGGGTGGAGAGAGGCACCGTGAGAGTAAAGTGTCTTGCCCAAGAACACAACACAATGTCCCCGGCCAGGCCCAGAACCCAGACCACTCGATCCGGTGTCCAGCATACTAACCACGAGGCCACCGCGCCTCCCAAAGTGGTTAAGTGGAGGGGTTATTAATTACACTTTCCCAGGTTCGAGTCCTGCGAGTCCAGACATTAGGGTTCCACTTTTAAAAGAAATATGTTCATTTCCCATGATCCCTATCACGCTTTCAGTGTCCAAAATGAGCGATAATCCTTCACTTGGAAGAAATTGACAATTAAGAATAATCCTTCAATTCAGGGAGAGGCTTGGTTGCTTAAAATTGCAGCGTGTAAACGCAGCTTATTATACATGCAAAACACTAGTTTAAAAGTCTCAAAGTTCGAAACTTTGACGTCACTTTATCCTCGATCCAGCTCTCCCAAGACTTTAAAGTTAGTAATGGCGGACCATTCATTAGGAAAATTCCAATCAAAATAAGCAGGCGTCTTTTTAAAATGAGGACTTAAAACGTCGGTCACTTAGTGTTGACTTCACATGGTTTTGAAATACAAAGAAAAAATAGAATTGATTTTTGATCACAATAGCACTTTAAATCTACATGTCTAATTTTACCCCATCTATATCTATCGAACTGCAACAAGGATGGCATCGATCCAGTCGACAGCGACAGATTCACGGATTACCGTTTTGAATACCGGGACAAGAGCCGAATAGCAACTTCGCATTATGGTTGCTGGTGGTGGGTCAAGATTACAATTCCACAGTTTAGGGGCACACAACTCAGTCTGTCCGCCAGATAGCTAGGACAGAGGTTGTTAAGGACGTTCGCGCCCAAAACGTTCCCACGTACAGATTTTTTTTAAACTTGCCACGCAGAAAGGTAATGATCTACTTTTGCCAAAAAGGCAAAAAAAATGGGGGGTCACCGTGTTCGTTTTCGAGATCATGAGGTGCATTTTTAGAAGATTGCGTTACTTTAAGACGATCTTAGCTTACAACTGTCAGCAATAAAAAAGCTACATGAGTGAAATTTAGATCAGGTAAACGTACTCAGTTCAACATAACTAATATAACTAAATTAACCTTTGCAGCTGATGTCTTTTTCTGAGGTGAAATAGGCCTTGAAAACCGACACATATTAGTGTAAGAAAGAAAACTTCGGTCGCACGAGAGCATAAAAGGCCAAATATTTGTAACTTCGCACGTACAGATTTTTTTTGTTTTTTGTTAAAATGGACAAAATCAAGAAAGGAAGTGATCTACGGAAAGAAAAATGGGGGTCACCTAGCATTCAAGAGAGTAAAATCGCTGCGAAGTTCTCAAAGCGATCGTCTATTCGCACTGTCACGCCATTGCGTGACATTTCCGAGAAGACATGAGTCCAAAGCTATCCCATGATGCCACATACTTTCATGTTCCATTCTTGTGGAAAATTTTTGCGCCTTTAGCATCGTGTTTACCTGTGTGGTCTACAATGCATGACGTGTGCGTGACATGTGCGGAAAGATGCGCAGTAGCAATGGGCGCGAACGTCCTTAAGGGCCGATTTACACGGTACGACTTTGTCGCATGCGACAACGGCTTACGACAGGCCCACGACATGATTTGCGATTGTTGGGTACGTCAGAAAAAATGTCGTAGCATTTTAAAACATGTTTTAAAACGCTGCGACAATCGTAAGTCCATGTCGTAGGCCTGTCGTGAGCTTGTCGCATGCGACAAAATCGTATCGTGTAAATCGGCCCTAAGTGATTTAAAAACTAGCAAAAGAATTTTAAAAACAATACGATAACTAACCGGAAGCCAGTGTAGGTCAAATCTGGCGGCAGTGTTCTGAACTTTATTGAAGCTTCTTCAACTGCGTTTTCCTAAAGCCGTAGAGTAAGGAATTGCAATAGTCTAGTTTAGATGTTACGAAA
Source organism: Montipora foliosa (assembly GCF_036669935.1). Classification (NCBI taxonomy): domain Eukaryota; kingdom Metazoa; phylum Cnidaria; class Anthozoa; order Scleractinia; family Acroporidae; genus Montipora; species Montipora foliosa. The sequence continues at coordinate 9,507,113 of NC_090878.1, read as the reverse complement.
GCATGCACAGCAATTTCACTAGACTCCCGTGTGAGATATTTTCTAATCTTTGATAAGTTCCTAAGCTGGCAAAATGATGATCTGCAAATGTCTGAGACGTACAAGTCGAATAACATGTTGTCATCAAGTACTGCTCCCAGACTCCTAGCATTGGCGGTGGTTGTCAGCCTCTCATTACCAGTACTGAAGTAGCCTAAGGGTGGACGAGAATGGTACTTCGAGTAAATAAGCATAATTTCTGTTTTGTCATGATTGAGTTTCAGCTCGTTTACGTCCATCCAATGACATATATCAGTGACACAGTTCTCTACGCGCAGCCTTGCAGCATCGACATCACAATCCTTGAACGATATGTAGAGCTGAGTATCATCAGCATAGAAATGATAAACGAGACCATGATTTCGTATTATCTCAGCAAGTGGTGCGGTATACAATAGATACAAAATGGGACCTAGAACAGAGCCCTGCGAAACCCCCACAATCAGATCCCTTACCGACGATTTTGTATCATTAATTTCGACAAACTGAGATCGACCAGTCAGATAAGAATGAAACCACTGCAGAACAGTTCCCGTAATGCCAAACGAATTCTCCAGACGTGAAAGTAGCAAAGAATGATTAACAGTGTCGAACGCTGCTGACAAGTCCAATAACAATAGGAACACATTGTCCCCCCTGTCCAATGACAGTAAGATGTCATCTGTGATCGTTAGCATTGCGGTCTCTGTACTGTGGTGCGCTTTGTATGCAGATTGAAAACTTTCGTGCAAGCCATTAAACGTAAGATAATTATTCAACTGCACAAATACAGTCTTCTCTACAAATTTTGAAAGAAACTTCAAATTGGACACCGGGCGGAAGTTGGAAAGTTGCTTACAGTCAGCATTCGGTTTCTTCAGTAGCGGACGCAACGAAGCAATCTTAAGATCCTCTGGCATCGATCCAGTCGACAGCGACAGATTGCCGGATTACCGTTTTGAATACCGGGACAAGAGCCGAATAGCAACTTCGCATTATGGTTGCTGGTAGGGGGTCAAGATTACAAGCCTTGATAGTGGAACCTCTGATCAGTTTCAAGACGTCATCATCAGTGACCAAATCAAACTCACTTAACCGTGACAGGCAGGCCGGCTTGATCAGACCAGGGAAGTGAACAAGTCCACTTTTCCTAAATGCAAGCTCTTCACGAATCCTTTCTATCTTGGCAGTGAAAAAATCTGCAAAATCATTAGCAAGTTGTTGATCATTATCTGCGGAAGGATAACGCTTCACAGTTTGCCTTTGCAGTAACGTATCTATTGATCGAAAGAGAAGCCTGGTGTCATGGGCGCTGTCACGGACAACCGACGAATAATAGAATTCCTTGGCTTCGTAAAGGATTGTATTCACAACACTAAATTGCTCTATGTAGCTCAATCTGTCCGACTCAAGACGGCTAGAGCGCCACCTGCGCTCTAACCTGCGCCTCTTCCTCTTCTCATTGCCAATGTCCTCGTTATACCAGGGGGCGTTAGGAGGAAGAACGATGGTCCGAGATTTCACCGGAGGCAATATGTCCATGGTATCACACAAGACGTTATCATACCTGTCAACCATCAACTCCAGCGAGAGATCACTGACATCTGCTAGCAGGCTAGAAGAGATGATCCTCTCATTAAAGGCCTCAAAATCAAAGTTCCTGAGCCGGCGGCTAAAAACAGACTTTCGTTCATTGAGCGGTTTATAGCCAGAAATAAACTGCTCCATTACAACAAGTTCAATGACTTTCAAAGCCTCCGCGTCCATTCTAGAGATAACAAGGTCTAAAATATGACCACTCCTATGGGTGGGAACAGTCACATGTTGTTTCAGACTAAACAACTCCAATAAACTGCCAAAATGTGCCGCATATCTGTCAGCCGTATCATCCATGTGGAAGTTAAAGTCGCCAAAGATAAGCAACTCCTCTGAGCAAACAACAACCTCCTCCAGCAAAGCAGAAAACTCCTCAAAGAACAAGCCGATTGCAGCACCAGTCCCCGGTGGACGATACACTACCAAAGCACTGATAGATTTACGATTTATAAATGTAACGTCCATACATGCAAATGATCTAAAAAGAATGCTGGCACATTCGTGTCTTAGTACAAAAGCATTGTTTGTAGAAAAGTCCCACACCTCCAACAGTCCCAACCGGTCTTGGAGTATGAACAAAACGGTAACCACTCGGGCAGAGCTCTTCAATAGTAACGTCATCTCCCTTCAGATGCCACCATGTTTCCGTGATACCCAACAAATCAACCGCATGATCAACAACAAAATCTTTGATAACCAGAGTTTTGTTCCAGACCGATCTAGCATTCAACAGGCACGAAGTAAAGTTCTTGCAGAACCGCGCATTGGGAACTTGGTTAACACGGTTAAGAGAGCGAAGATTATTTAAATTGGCACTCATATAAGAACGATAATAATTACGCAGGCGAGTGCTTGAGATGTGGACAGGTATCCCGTGTAAGGTGTTCTGAAAAGACACTCGATTGACATTTGGCGCAGTTGAAAAGACTGCTGACCGTGAAGACAACGCAGCGCAGTGCCCACGCGAACAATGACTTGAGATGGTTGACTGGTCGTCATGATTTGTAGGCCCAGGATTCAATTTAAACACCAAGTCGCCTTCCAGTATGCAATAAAATGTAGCGGATGAATTTGAGCACACGGGCATTTGCCACCCTTGAATTTCCGCACAAGTGTTAAAATAGCAATTCGAGGACTTGAATAGATATTTGCATCATTCCGATTCTGCTAGTATGACAATAGCTTGCGATGCAAGGAATCCGCTCTATTGCTTGTAGAATAAGCAGTACAAAATTCAAAAGGCGAATTCAGCTCCAACCCGATTTCGAAATCAGGATTTTCAGCGAAAGTGATGGTCGTAATGAAAGAGAAATCGCTCCAATTTGGACTCCCAGAGGTTACAGATAGCTTGATAACACTTGGAAAACCAGTGGAACCAAAATAAAAGAAAAACAGAACAAAAATAACAGACCGATGGTAGCCGTGGCTTTTTCGACTTTGGTGCGTGATATTTAAATATTGTTTATCTGCACTATCTGAAGTATAAAAACCAGAAAAAAAATGGGACACTTCGGTTTTAAAAATAACCAATACCAAAATCTCATCACAAGACGCAGAGTCTTTTCCCTGTTTGTTTTTCTGGTGGGATTATTTTTGCCGACTGATTCACGGCGTTACTGAATTGTAACTGAGAACTGTCCACCTTGGATCACTGCTCCACTAAAATAACGCTACTGACTGCTGGTGCTTTGCTGAGACTGAGCCGGGGCTCTTACTTCAAAATGTAGTTCCTCTTCAGTTTTGTTTTTGCAGAAACTGAAGCCGCGCGCTTGTTACCCTCCACTGTGAAGTACTATTGTTCGTGTCTCTGATTGGACGAACGATGTATTTTCGTAGCCGTTTGCTTTTCTGATTGGTTGATTATGTATTTCGCACGAATTTTACGCGGGGTTTTTTTCATGTGTAATCTCAGTACGTATGAAATGAAACCATTTAAGTTTTCAGTATGACCGTGATTCCATACTTACTTCGCCTCTGACCAGGATCCAGAGGATCGAGTTCAAGGCAGAAGAAAGTCCACTTTTATGCCCTCGCCGTTTAAGAAGAAATTAAATTTCTAGATAAAAGCCCAGCAATGCGCTACAAAAGAATCCAAAAGTGTTGTTTACTCATTTTATGGCCAACACGAGAGAGCCTTTGTCGCCTCTTGCATCTCATCTTGGTGACTTTAATTTTATTCATCATTTTTCGTTTGTTGAGCAACATTTTTTGCACCCAACATCGCAACATCACCTCCCTACACTCCAGTTTCTACTCCAGTAAAACGATTTCAGCTTCCAATGGGGTAACCTTGAGGAATTAAAGTGCTTCCTTACATTATGAAAATCCGGCTGACCTGCGTAAATTGATACACTTCCTGTATCACAAAATCTAAAATGCAACGTATCAACAAGACTGGGTATAGAGTTTCATTTCTCAGCATAGTACATTTTAGAACATTTCGTTTGTTCATTGCTACAATTCTTTCAAAAAAGGATCAGCGCGTGATTCGTAATCCGCGAGTTTATCTTATCAAGAAAACAACAAAGTCAAAAAGTGTTGAAAAAGCCATACTAAAACCATGAAACATCAACAAGAGGAAAAACGGACCAACAGATTTGGCAGCTTGTGTTCTGCGTCTGGTTTGCTGTTGTCTCTTGTGTGTTGTATCGCACTGATTCATGTGGAACTCAGAATACAAGAACAGCATCGACTGATATCACACTCAGTAACATCCTGTGATCAGCTGGAGACTAAAATCCTACGAAAAGTACAGCAGAACTACAGAAAATGGCGAGATGATAGAGATCAAGGGAGGCAAACAAGAGGTCAGTTATTCCAGGATTCTTGATATACATATGAGATTTTTAAAGGTATCGCTGTTAGTTAATCCTGGTTTTAATTGTAAAAGCAGTTCAATATTTATATATTTATGCCATTCAAATTCACTGGAGATAAATCAAACAAAGTCTGCTTACTGTCAGCCGTAGCATTATCATGTATCGTGGCTTTTAGCTTTGAATCATGTAACTTTTAATACTTATTTGCACTGCTAGGACAGGCATATCAAAAATGCCCTGTGGAATATTCTCAGAAGCAACCAGTAAGGTGGCAAGTATTCACTGCACTTTTTGAATTTAGCCATCAAATGCATCTGTCGAAAAAAATTCTTGATATCAATTTCATGTTTTCATAAGGTTATCAACACACCTGGTCCAGACAAACACGAGCTTCACCCGAACAGTCGCAACTGAAATCTGTCCAATCAGCCTCTGATGTAAAACTGCTGATCAATCAAGAGCTTCAAACACTGCAAAACCAAATTTGTGGCAAAGATGAAACTCTCTGCCGATCAGGAGCAAAAGGAAATAGTGGGAAACGAGGAAGACCGGGAACCAGGGGCAGACTAGGACCCCCTGGGAGACCCGGGCCACAGGGACCTCCTGGTAAACACGGCCCAGTGGGACCTCAAGGACTGATAGGCATGAAAGGGGATATGGGAATTCCGGGTAATACTGGTCCCGCGGGACCAACCGGCCCGCCAGGACGAAAGGGCGCTAAAGGTGAGCCGGGCCAGTCCATCTCAGCTCCTTCTCTGCTTCAGCCTCCAACGGAAACCACGATCAATGAAAGTCAAACAGTCATCTTGAAATGCACACCTAATGGAAACCCATTACCGAAAGTCACGTGGTCTAAGCTGAATTCATCACTTCCGGCTGGACGACACGTGATTGAAGCCAGCGGTGCTCTAATTCTGAGGGATGTTAGATCACGAGACCAAGGAGTTTATAGCTGCAGAGCAGAAAACTTGTTGGGAAGCGCTAATGCTACAGCTAAACTGACTGTTCAGTGTAAGTTGCCTTGGTCATTTATTTTTCGTCAGTTTTTTTCAGGTGCTAATTCATTTCAAATCTTGAGTAAAAATCAGTGCCAGAAAAATAAGTTTGTTAAATATTGATAGAGCACTTCAAAAGTTGCTTTTTTATGCATTCGAAATTTGCATCAAGCAAGCATTTACCCGGTAACTTGATTGTTCCTTTTTTGACAGTCGTTCCTCGGCTTTTCTTGCCATCCACCGAAATATTGGCAGAAGACGAACAAAATGTCACCATCCCCTGCAATGCTACCGGTCAGCCGCATCCTAGGATCACATGGTCTAAAGCATTTGGTCGCTTGCCAGTCGGGAAAACAATAGTGACGAAGGGAAACTTAATAATATACAATGTGTCAAAGAAAGATAGAGGTATATACATTTGTAAGGCGGTGAATATTCTAGGATCGACAAGAGGAGTAGCTCAACTCGCAGTATTTTCTCGTCTGCAATTTAAAGTCCGTCCTCCCAACAAAGTTACAATTGCTTCATTTGGTTCAACTGTTCGATTGCCATGCGCGACCGAAAGTGAACTTAGAACCACTATCACGTGGACCAAGGACGGCAAGTCTTCACTTCCCTCATATTCCAATGGAACTCTCGTTCTTGAAAATATAAAGAAATCTCATGAAGGATCTTATACCTGCAGAGCCACAAATGCACTGACAACAATACAGGCTAAGGTGAAAATAGATATTCCTGTTAATGCAACATCCTGCGCTGTAATACGGAAGTACGTCAGCAGCTTAAGCGGAAATTACGTCACTGATCCAGATGGCCCAGGGGGTCTGGCACCCTTTACAGTGTACTGCGACATGACAGACAAGACTGGTGTTGGCGTGACAGTCATCAGTCACGACAGTGAAAGCAGAACCTATGTCAAAGGTTATAGCAGTCCAGGTAGCTATTCACGTGACATTCATTATACAGGAGCAAGTTTGTCTCAGCTGGCGAGTCTCACCAGAGTCTCTTCACATTGCGAACAGTTTATTAAGTATGAATGTTATCATTCAGTGTTGCTTTTGAATAACTATCCATACGGATGGTGGGTGTCACGTGATTCTGTTAAGATGACGTACTGGGGTGGAGCGTCAGTCAGTGGTAAGTGCGCATGCGGGATGACCAACTCATGTGCAAACTCCGGGTATGGTTGCAACTGTGACGCGCAAGGTTGGGTGTGGCGTGAAGACAGTGGTCTCCTCACAGATAAGACACGCCTTCCAGTCAAACAACTCAGGTTTGGGGATACCGCCACACGAGGAGAAAAAGGGTATCACACACTGGGTAAACTAAAGTGCTATGGCATACCTTGGGAAACATGACGTAACAGCCAAAGTTCATGAACAAATTTACTTTAAATCTACATGCCTAATTTTACCCAACCTAACCTATCGAAGCGCAACAATGAAAAACGTGAATTCAACAATATTTTTTAAGGACCTTACCCAGGAGGTCAAATGAAGGAGAAGTACATGGTCTTATGAGCCAAAAGGAGAAACAAGTCTTGTTTAATATAATGTGATACTCCGTTGCATACTGCTGCTGTGGCAGACCTAGTTATTGATCAATCGGAACCGCAAATAGTTTGAGGGACACTTCAAATCATTAATCCTTAAAAATGAAATCAGATTTCAGCGCGGTCGTAACCACGTCATTACAGACCATAAGTCCACAAATTAAATGCCAAGTTAACATATTTTAATACAATTTTAAGTTCAAGTATTTTCGGGAAACGTTTTTTCTCTTGTCGGGTTCAATAAGTTAACGATACTTTTATGACTTTTATCGTACTCAGAAGATCTCGATGGTTTCCATGTAAATGTATGTTCATTTAAATCGAATCGAGTTTAATCATTGTAAACTAGTTATAGCTGTCGCTAAAGTGCCAACGAGCCAAGCTTGCGTGATCTGGCGCCTGGCGGCTGCAAACATCACGCGGCGTACTCGTGCGGCACTCTCATTGGTTATCGCTACGGTCAACATTTCATCGCTTTGGTCTACATTACAGCTTTTGGTCTACATTACACTCAAATTTGAAGCGCTTCTGAGATCTCGTCCGCCTAAAAATCTTCTCGCGGCTCTATAAGCTACCGCCTCGCCAGGCCTTCTGTCTTCAGAAGGCCTGACTCGTTGGCAATTATGCACTGCTCATCACCCTATAACGGGTACTTTGAAAGTGCGAGTGTGTCGATATTACGATGTTCCAAGCATAGTATAGGGACCATGGGCAAATATTACATAAATAAGCTAAGTGTGGGCATCATTTTAATGTCCCAGTGTTTGAAATGCACCAATCCTCTATCATTTGCATTTTGTGTATTTTCGAAACGAAAGCCGTCACGGACTAACTTGAAAAAAGATTTATTTCTAGGTCATCTTCAACCTCCTTTCGATAAAAATTAAAAAGACCTTGCGACTTTGATTTTAGAATTTGATGACGTCACTGTCACTTGGTAACAAGATGTCATCGTCTGAAGCACTTAGAGGGCCACTAGGGAGAATACTTTTATAGTAATAGGTTAATAGGTGTTACCCTCTTTAAATCAAGGTTATTGTTATTGTTATTTCCCTTCGATGTATTCTCCTGGCCCGGCGACGTTTTGGTCTCTGCTGCCTTGTTGTACAGAATGCTATTAAAGGAGACATTCCGGAGCACTTAGTGACTTTTAGGTCAACCTTAAGAGACTTACACGGACCTTACACTAAAAACCGCTACTTAGCCAGAATCCCTAACCCGAGAAAAGATTGGGGTAAAACAACAACGTATTATACCTGTATATGCGATTGGACAGTTCTTCCCAATGCCTTAAGGAAGGCTATATCATGTAAAAATTTTAAACGTGATATTAAGAATTTTTAAATCGCTCAGTATTTTTTTAGCGTGCTTCGGAAAACCTATTGCACTTTCATTGATGGAGGAATTCGTTTCGATTAAAGAACGAAAGAACCAGGACAAGTCAAAAGAAAATCATAGGCTTACTTATTTTATACAGCCTTTAATGATTTTGAAACTATTTATCTGAAGAAGCAAAGTGGCCAAGTTTCCGACAACATTAATTGCGAAATATATGTTTACTCTTGAATCCCATCTCTTAGTAACTACGCCAGAAGGGAACACTATGATGGTTGCTGTAGATACGTATACGATATTGATATATAAGGCAACCATAGTGTTATTTTAAAAGTAGTATAAATAAATGAGTGCCTGACTTTACCAATGCTAACCATCCGCATCCCCTTTGCCATCAAATAATTAAGAACATTACGTACAGACAAAATAAATCCATCTGAGAGATTTGTAACAGAAATTATAAACCATCATCCTCAGGGCAAGGATTCCTATTTCTCTCGTCTGCAATTATTAAGTCAGTTGTAAGCAACGTGTTACGTTTGCTGTAACTGTGCAAATATAAGACCGAGGGGAAATCATCAGAGGTTGTTTTTGTGTTATTTCTTAATGTTGTTCACCATTGCAAATTGATTATGGCGGCCATATGCAGATATTTCGTCAATAGATTACATTTAAGGGTATCTCGTAGTGTCCGACTTGATCTTGGAGTATTTCCTTGATCACCCGCAAAACCGAGATTGAAACACTGACCTCGGTAGAATTTGATGACATCGAGGTTGCAATACGCATGCGCTGTATTTCCACCATCAATCTTGGGTTACAATAACAACCTCCTCTCGCTCGCTCCAGGCGATAAAAAGAGGAGAAACCCTGGGAACGACGCATGAGACCAAACAACGCAACGAGCCTTTTTGCGCATGATTTTCGAAAATTCTCTGAATTTGCTTACTATGTTGTTACACATATTACAAGGGGCCCCACATTGGAACTGAAGTGCTTCCTGCGCTCGCTCCATGTCAAGAGGTTGAGGGAATAAGTTGCTCAACTATATCGTTCAATTTGGTCTTTTTGTACCTCAGGGTGGACATGTCGATTTCACAAGTACTTTGAAACGCTTAATTAACGTACCGGTTTGTATGGTAGCTTGCCAGATTCACCTTCTCCGCCTCCCCGTGAAAATTGCACTCCGACTTGGCAGCAAGAAATCTTTTGTCAGATATCACCTTTTGAGATGCATTTAATTCAATATCCGATGTAGTTTTGTCATTGTCCCTGGGAAAAATAAAAACACTGGAAATTCAATGCACGAAGTTTTTTCGACAAAGTGCCTCTTTAGTGATGAAAATATTATCAGTGAATGGCAGTTAAACTTCAACATTATTTTTCTTGAAGACAAAAGAACAACTGGCGTTTTGCGCGCTGTTAAGGAGGCTTTGTAAACGCTGCCCGGAGCAGAGCGGAAGAAGAAGCTTTATTGCACTCTATTCTTGCCTTAATATTAACTAAACAAATAGAGTATTGGCTGCCTGGAATAACCCTAAGAGCTAGCGCAGTCAGGCAGCCGGGTAACTTATTAATGGAAACTGTTGATTACAATAAATTAAATTACAGGTCAGCCAGAAGGCACAAACACACATGCATGCAGAAACATGTACGTACAAAATACAGACAGACAGAGACAGCAAAAAGGAACTGAAGTGTAATACACAGTATAAACATGAATTAATATAACGACTAGAACTTAGAATTAAATTTTTCGAAGCCCGGCCATAGTTCGATAAATTAAAGTAAAAGCAAAGTTCATAGAAATAGTACCTATAAACAGATAACACTAGATTACAAGGAATTGAGATGAATGAAATGACAAAACTTACGCAAGTATAGTATCATTAGAAAAGACACAACTACCCAAAAACAAAACCATTCCTTATAGTCTAAAATAAGATCAAGATTAATCGAGTCCTAAATTTAGATAAAGAAAGGGTTTTCGTACACTCCTTACAATAGTTCCAAATATTTTTAAGCACCTCTTGTGTTGTAGCTGTCTGTTTTTAACTATTGTAAAGAAAGTATCAAAGACAGAGGGTAAAAATCTACCAAAACAAGATCAGGCAACTTGAAAATGATAAAAAATTTTGAAAATTGGACTGGAATACTCATCGAATTTAGAAGTAAAGTGGT